>NC_056739.1:900743205-900749254 GCF_019279795.1 Protopterus annectens
CTGCGATAGACCTTCCTAGTGGAAGGTTTATGTGCTGCTACAAGGATGGCTTTAACTGGGGAAGAGATTCCGGGAATCCTGATAAGGAATGGAACTGGAGCAGCCAAGCTGTCAACTTGAGGATGTCCAGATTTGGGATCAGGAGATTCAGGGGATGAGATATTAGATCCGGTAGGGGATCCAGAATCCAAGGAGTATTTACCAGGTGAGACCACAAGTAAGGGAACCACGCTTGACGAGGCCAGAATGGGGCAATGAGGATCATTCTGCTCCCCAACCGACTGGCTTTCTGTATGAGTTTCAGCATCAGAGGTAGAGGTGAGTAAGCATAAAGTAGATCGGGAGGCCAAGCATGCACCAGAGTGTCTCTCGGGGATTTCCCGAAGGGGGGAATTAGAGCGAAGTAACTGTTGCATTTCATATTTAGGGGAGAAGCAAAGAGATCACAACAGGGTTGCCCCCATTCGGCAAAAATCCGCTTCGCTACCTGGGGATTGACAGACCACTCATAAGGGGAAAGGATGGTGCGGCTGAGCCTGTCTGCCAGAATGTTGGTCCGTCCCAGAATGTGCGTCGCAGTAAGAAAGCGGTTGGTGGAGGTCACCCATTCCTACACTCTCATGGCCTCTCGACAGAGAGGATAGGACCTGGTTCCTCCATTTGTTGATGTACCAAATGACTGACATGTTGTCTGTCTGGATCACAATAGTTCCTACAGGAAGAAGGTTCTGAAGTGCTTGCAACGCTAATAGCACCACCCTCATCTCCAGGACACTGATATGCAAAGAGGTCTCTGTGTCGTTCCACGTGCCTTGGACCGTCCTGCCTGAGCAATGCCCCCCCCCCCAACCGAGGCGAGAGGCGTCCGTGGTCACTGTGGCGAGGGGAGGAGGCATGGAGAAGGGACGTCCTGTATGGAGGTCCGGAGATTGGAGCCACCATAAGAGAGCCCTCCTGCAAGCCCTGCTGAGGGGAATAGGATGGCTTAGGGGGTAATGTAGAAAGGACCACTGTACTTCAAGGGTCCATTGCAGGACCCTCATATTTAAACGAGCCAATGGCAAAAGAGTGATTGCCGCCGCCATGGAGCCAAGAGTCCTCAGGACCAACTCCGCCGATGGGGCTTCTAACTGGAGGATGGCCTGCACATGAAGACTCAGGTTTTGTAGTCGACCCACAGTCAAGAATGCTAGAAGGTTTCTTGTATCCAACTTGGACCCTATAAACTCTATCACCCGAGTCGGAGCAAGAGAAGATTTGTCCCTGCTGATGGTGATGCCCAGCTGGGGAGCAAGCCGGAGGAAGTAGTCCCTGGCTGAGCAAAGTAGATGCCTTGTCGGGGCGGTCAGGAGACAGTCGTCCAGGTATGGAAAAACCTGCATTCCCTGGAGTCTCAGGTGGGCCGCTATCACTGCTAATACTTTGGTAAACACCCTGTGGGCTGTGGTGAGGCCAAAGGGAAGGACCCTGAACTGATGGTGACTGGCTCCCAGCTGGAAGCGGAGGAACCTCCTGGATCGTCTGTCCATCAAAATGTGGTAGTACGCATCCTTGAGGTCTATTGAGCACATCCAGTCGTTCTCCCGCAAAAGAAGGAGGATGGATTGAAGAGTGACCACCCGGAATTTTTGTTTGGTTACTGACAGGTTCAAAAGGGAGAGGTCGAGAATTGGCCTCAAGTCCCCCGTCTTTTTTGGCACCAGAATAAACCTGGAGTAAAAACCTAATCCGCGCTGGTCTGGGGGGATGGGTTGGATGGCTCTTTTTTCTAGGAGCTGCTGAATTTCTGCAGCTGCTACCACCCTCTGATCGGGTGGGTACATCGGGGAGGTTTCTGAGTTTGGGGACATGATACAGGGGAATTTGGTAACCTCTGGATATGAAACGAAGCACCCAGTGATCTGATGTGATGGACTCCCAAGCAGCCAGGTGCCTCGAGAAACGCCCCCCGACTGCCTCCAGAGAGGAGCAGTCGGGCAACCCCTCAGGGTTGCTGTGTGGGCCGATCAGAGAAGGTTTCTCTGGACCCAAAATTCTTCGGGCCCCCTCTGCCTCTAGGGCGGCATCCTCACTGTCCTCCTCTGCCACGGAAGGACTGGTTGTCCGGAGCAGGCTGGGAATGTTGCGATTTCCGGAACCACAACTTCTTCTGTCCCTTTTGGTTCTTAGAGAAGGACCTCTGGGGAGAAGAGAAGCGGACTCCGACGGCAGACAACGTCTTCCCATCCTTTTCGCTGTGGACTAAAGTCTCGCGAACTGTCTTTCCAAATAAGGCAGAACCATCAAAAGGGGCATTCGCAAATGACGCCTTGAAGAGTTCCGCGAAGTCGCAATGTCGGAGCCAGGCCTGGCGTCTCATGACTAGGCCTGCTCCGTTGGATCTAGCGGCTCCCTCTGTGGCATGGGACAAAAGTCGCTTAGAGGTATTCGATATAGATCTTAGAGTGGCCATGCGAGTGGAGCACAATAGTTTGTCCTCCGCCGACATGGACTCCGGGGGGGTGGGGGGGTGGGGGGGGAGCAGCGTACTCTTTGATAAGGTCTCGCTGCATCCTAATAATGTGTGCCATGTAGTTCAGGGACCTTACTGAGAAGGTCGCTGAACTAAAGACCCGCTTCCCTAGGCGATCCATCAAGCGGGACTCTTTGCTAGGTGGATGGACCGAGGGGCTCTCCTGAGCTAACTCCCTCTTAGTGGCTGCCGCCACCAACATGGCATCTACGGGGAGACACTTGCTACAGTGGGACTTCTCTGAAGGGGGGCTCAGAATCCTATCGGGGCATTTGGGAAATAGCTCAACAGTGTCCGGCTCCTTCCACTCCCTGGTGGTAATAAGGTCACCAGGGGGTCGGGCGGAGGGGACACCCAAGAGGTAGATGGGCCTGCTTCGAACGCCTCCAGGAACATGGACTCGTCGGAGGAAGCCTTGGGGGCAGACCACCCTACCCAATCCTGAGCATTCCTATGATGTCTCCGAAGGAGACATCCTCGGGGGGTGACCTTGGGGAGCCTTCCCCTTCATCCATGTCCGTGTCTTCTGTTAAGGACTCAGGGGAGTCCACGTGCCTCCTCTTACACTTCCGCTTATGAGGAACATCCTCGGGGGGGCTGTCCGAGGAAGTCTCACCAGCAACATCTTGTTCCAAAGCAACGACTTCAGACATCGAAGCAGGCTGTCCCAGTGGCCGGGCGATGGAAGCCAGACCAAGCTGAGAGGGAGTGCAGGATGGGGCCGAGGCAAGGGCCGGGAGTCCGGATGCACTCAACAAAGCCCTCTCCACCACATGGAAGGCAAAGGGAGAGTCGCTCTCTCTCGGATCTGAGAGTCGACTCCCACTCGGATCCGATGGGGAGATCGGAACCGGAGCAGAGACCAACGGATCCAAAGGACCCGTGTGCTCCGACCTGGACGGAGCCGAAGGCACACTGAATCCCTCAGATCCGAAGCTAAACTCATGGCTCCGAGAGCTCGGATCCAACAAGGACGGACCCGACAAACTCGAGGGAAAGGTCGGAGCCGAAATACCAAGCACTGTCGGCGCCGACCCACCCCCAGCTCTGGGCACTCCGAACCTGGGAAGCGGGTCAGAGAAGGAGCTATCGGGGCAAAAAAAGGCGTTGTGCTCCCCACTGAAGGGGGGGGGTAGGAGCACTCCCATCTGCAGCTGGGCTTGGATAAACCTTCGCATCATCCGGTCCAAGTCAGCATCTGACAGGCTATAAGTGGATCTCGACGAGGCCACCGAGGCGGGCCGGGAGTGCCGCCTCGATGACCTCGAAGGAGATCGGGACCCGAGGAGGAGGAGACCCTGTGAGAAGCATGGGAACTGGAGCAGAGGAGGAGGAGACTTGGAAGGCTTGGAGGGAGAAGCCCGCTTAGCCAGGGGGGCCGAAGCAGAGACCTCGGCCTGCCGCTTGTGGTGCTTCTCCCTCTTTTTCTCCCTCCTGGCCTCCGTCTCCTCCAGCGCCGTAACAGGAGTTTCAGTCCCGGCCGGGGGGAGAGAGGCAGGAGTGGCCGGCACCGAGGACTAGGGTGAGGCCACGGGAGCACTGGAGGCCGAAGCCAAATCCGGGGACAAAAGTCCTGCCAGGATCAGCTTCGAACTCCACTCTTTCAGGGCCCTGGGGTTGAACCCTGTGCAGATAGCACACCCTGAGGACAGGTGTTCAACCCCAAGGCACCGAACACACCGAGTGTGGCCATCCGCTGGTGAAAGCTTATGGCCACACTCTGTGCATTTAGAGAACATCGGTTTTGGGGCCTCTGACATTATACTACAAAAAAAAGCAAACTCACTCGCACAAAGCCCAAAACACACACCGAACCCACACAAACACTACGCACCAGCGATGGGAGGGGAGGAATTTACACTAACAAAAAATACAAGATTCTAAGCTAAAATAAAAGGGAACCTAACACACTCAACCTTTTACTAAAAAATTACAACAATAAGTACAATAAGTTGAAAACTTATCTGCATATACTAGGAGCTCTGAATCTAGCTGCTTTCACTAAGCGCGGCAAACTAGATCTGAGGTCAGTCAGGGTTGGCAGGGGATTATGGGTAAGGGGAGGAGCTAGGAGCTCGGATCTGATAGATGTGAAACAAGTTGCCGGCTCGGATCCGAAATCGGATCCGATACCCAAAGGTTGCTGACAAATGAAGTACCTACTTCAGATCTCTCTCTAGCATGGAAACATCGATATCTGTGCAGTAACAGAAACCTGGTTCAAGGCTCCCCAGAGCACCCCAGCACTACCAGGTTATACCTCATACCAAGCTTTTCGGTCCAAAAACTTGGACCGAACCACAAAAGGAGGGGGGAGTATCAATATTCGTCAAAGATACCCACACTTCCAGGTTGGTGGCACAGCACGAAGCATCAGAGACTATCCATGTGCAACTTACAGTGGGTAAAACTGCCTTCCAATTTATAGCCTGCTACAGACCACCCTCCCAAACCCAGGAACCACACTCGGCCTTCCTGAGAACACTGGAAAATGTGAAGGTCTCTCCAAACACCATTATATTTGACGACTTCAACTACCCAAACATAGACTGGGAGCATTACTCTAGCTTCAACACCTTAGCCAACAGGTTGCTAGAATTTATAAACTCAAATGCTATGGAACAACTTGTTACCACTCCCACAAGAGGGGAAAACATACTGGACCTGATCATCACCAACATGGGGACTCTATGCTCCAGACCAGAAGTGTATCCCTCACTGGGAAAATCAGACCATAAACTAATCTCACTGGATATTCACATACCGACTCCACCCCCTGCCCTGAAAACCACAGTGAAAAACTTCTCTAAAGCAAATTTCACACTCCTCAAAACCGAGGTGGAATCCTTCAAAGCCCCCGGGCCTGTGGAAAATACGGCCCAGAATGCAGAATCCTTTATAAACACATTCTATGAACACCTTCAGGAATGCATGGATCATGCAATCCCAAATAAAACCAAGACCCAATCCTCCAAAGGCAGACGTCCTGTCTGGTGGACCCCAGCCATAAACAAACTATACAATACAAGGAGGAAGCTACTACATGATAGAGCAATATCCCAAAAAGGGAAGGCATCTCTGATCAGTATTATCAAAAAACTACGGGCACTCATAAAATCGTCTATGGCCAGCTTTGAGAGAAAAATTGTACAGAACACTAAGGATAACCACAAGGCTTTCTTTAGTTATGTTAGAAACCTGGGTGGGAATTCCCAGATATGCTCAGAATTAGTCAAAAATGACAAAAAATAAACCGAACCCACAGACATTGTCAAAATCCTAGCTGACAGGTTCAGCGCAAACTCCCCCTCCCACCAAAAGTGCAAATATCTATCCCAGAAGAGTGCTGCCCCCCTGACATCTCAGATGCTCAGGTAGAGCTGCCCTCTCCAAAGCAAAAAACACAGCATCAATGGGACCAGACGCGTCAAGTGGCGAACCACCACAGTGGATCCCCACAAACAGCAGGGGCATAGACACTATGGCAGAAACAGACTCAAAAAACGGATAAAGTACCCCAACAGGAGTACATGAACT
>NC_056739.1:901097254-901247254 GCF_019279795.1 Protopterus annectens
AAAACTATAATTCAAAGTAGAAAGGGATGATGTTGAAATGGGGGCTGGGGGAAGCTCAAGAAACAAGGTGATACTGGGCTTTTGGATGTAAGCCTTTAAGGAGAATAACAATAATCATTCAGAATATTATATCCATAAAGTAGCAGAAAGTATTCTAAGAATTAAGCCAACATGGGAATGGAGAAAAGAAATTCTGTTGATAGGGATGACTGTATTTATGGCTATAGACAATAGGCAAGAGGTGGCTGGAATTTATTGGAGAAAACTGGCAAACGAACCAAGGTATTGGGAACAAATAACTAGAGAAGGAAAGATGATAGAATGGGAAGAGGCCAAGAATTTATTTGGACTGCAGGTTAGAAATTGCCTTCCCTATCAAGGACTGATATCAAAGTATAGGCAAAGAGAAAGAATTAGGGGTTTCCTAAACAAAAGACCAGCACTGGTAGAATTTTTTAGTATAATTTAGAAGCTGCCCTTGACAAAGGAGTAATTAGTAGATCATATTAAATATTGCATGATAACTATAAAAATCAATCAGAGGAGGTTAGAAAGGATTGGGAAGAGAGACTGGATAAGGAATTCACAAAGAAACAATGGGATGATATACATATGTCTCCCAAATATGCAACAAAATGTAGAAGATTTAGTATTTTTGCTTGGATATGTTTAAAAAGATATTTTTATAAGCCAAGTAGACTCCACAGAATTTTTCCTCAGGTAGATAGCAAATGTTGGAGGTGTGACAGGAAAGAAAGTGGTAATTGGGACCATATTTTCTGGGAGTGCAGTGAGTTGGCGGACCTTAAGGATTCCTTGCAGGATGCACTGTCAGAGATGCTGGCTGGGCAGATTGGTGTGACAAGGGAGATGATGTTTCTGAGCTATGACACATAATCTGAATTGCCTAGACATGGTAAGGCCTTGCTGTGTCTAATTATTGTGGCTGCCAAAAAATAAATTACTAGAAAATGGAAATCAAAATCTAAACCAACTATATTAGAATTAGTGAATATAGTAACAGAGGCAAAACAACTGGAACTGAGATCTTTATAAAAAGGTAGGAGCAAACTACATAGGAAAAAATGGGAATTGTGGGAACAATACATACAGGGGAGGAATAAGGTTTAAAAGAAGGCAGGACTTAAATGAGCTATGTAATGTTTGACTGAAAATAATTGGGTAGTTATAAGTGTTCTATAATGTCTGCAACTGGGATAGTGTCAGCATGGTTTGCGATGTAAAATGCTTGGAACTAGGATTGTGTCAGTGTGGTTTGTTTTCATTTATATAAATGTATGATTATCTCTGTCATAAATGATGGTGTAACAAAAATGTTTCTTGTTTAAAAAAGGGACAGGAATTGAATAATTTATGTAATGCTGCTTAGGTTATACAATATGTAGCAATATATGTGAAGTATAATCTTTGTTAATTTTAATTTCTTAATGTGCCTATGTCACAAGTGTTAATTCAATAAAGGCGTTTAAAAATAGGATTACCCAAGGAGTATGGTTGAGAAAGTGGTACGTGACATTGCGGAATGTAGGGAACTGAAATTTAAACCTATTTTGAATACAGGCCTAAGTAAACAGGGTGATAACAACACCTCCACCTTTGGAACAGTTATGGTATTAGAATTTAATAATGAATTTTATGACATTAGATCCATTATTGAGAAGAAGTGGAATGCTCTCAGATATAACCCTTACATATACACAGTAGTAGGGAATGAACCCAAAATAGTTAGCAAAGTTTCAAAGAATTTAAAGAGTTTTTTTTAACACGGGGGAATGTACAAAGAGAGTATTACCTATGGAACAACAGGGAAATACAGAAACTGTAAACAGTGCAAATATTTTGTTCAGGCTGGACAACTATTTATAATATAAATGACAACAATATTAGATTTATTAAAGGAAACTGCTCAGCTACAGGGATAGTCTTCTAAGCCAAATGTAAAACATGGCCATCATTTTACATAGGAAAGACGAAGAGGGCATTAAGGAAAATAATTCACGAGCACAACCACAACAATAAAACTAAAAGCAAGGTTAGTGCTTTTTACAAAAACTCTTGTCTAAATTCTAACTTTGAAGATTTCACTTTTGGCATTCTTGATAAGATTACCATTAACCCTAGGGGTGGTGACTATGGAGAACCAACCTGAATTCAAGGAACTTCTCTGGCAACTTAAACTTAATGCCACTATAACACCTAGGTTGAAGGAAACTATTTAAGTCAAACCACCCAGCATCTCCGACAGTGCATCCTGCAGGGAATCCTTGTTTGGCATCTACTTCTCTGAAGTACAGGCCAAAACTAAGGGACTCTGGCTAACAAAGTTCACAGATGACTGCAAACTGGGAGCCATTATTGAATCTCCAAATGATATGGATACTCTACAAAAGGGCCATACAGAAACAGATGCTTGGTGCCAGAGCCATGGGCTCAAGCTCAATGCCAAGAAATGTATAGTTATCCCCTTTGGGAAAAAACACATACCTGTGAATTACCACATAGGTGGCAGTACACCAAACAACGAAAGTGTGATAAGAGACTTAGGGACACAGGTGGACAGTGGTCTCACCTTCGATAACCACATCACCACAGCAGTCAGGAAATCCTTCTATGTGGCACACCTCATCACTAAGGGCTTTTCATCCAGAAAAAAGGAGGTCATTGTTCCACTGTACTCATCCTTCATTAGACCCATTATAGAATACAATGTCCCATTTGGTATGCGCCTCTCAAAAAATCTGCAACAACTGGAAAGGCTGCAGAAATATCTCACTAAAAGAATCACAGTCCTAAAGCAGATGCCCTACGCTGACTGCCTTAAAAAACTCCAGCTATACTCTGTCGCATATCGTCTACTCAGAGGTGATCTCTGCTTAACATACAAGGCCATGTCAAACCCAGAGCTATTGGACATGCTACACTTAAAGAAATCCCAATCTCTCAGAGCCACACGCTCCAGGGATCTAAACCTTGTCATCAAAATAAACAAAATATGCTGGAGGGATAAGTTCCTGAACCAGAAAATCCCCAGACTCTGGAATTGACTGCCCATACATGTCAAGCAGAGCACCTCTTTGGCCCAATTCAAAATTAACCTTGACGATTGGATGGGAGAAAGGAAATTCACCCCGGGGATTACGTCAGTTGCCCTGCTAGACAGGGGTCCAGGGAAGTAAATAGTGTGGGAAGAAATAGCCAGGGAATTGTTATGGCTAGGCTTGCATAGGCCCTAGGGCTGATGGCCTGGTACCAACCTATGAACCTGTTTTGAAATCAAGGGCTGAAAAGTTGTGAAGCATTGATCTATTTACTATGTGACTGTTTTTTTTTTTTCAGGAAGTTTTAACTATGTTTAGTATTTATAAGGCATACTTTGTTTTTAATTCATGATGACTTTTTATATGTAGTGATGCATTTTTATTATTTATTTACTATATGTATTGTATTTCACTTAAATAATATGATTCAGCTCTGTCATTGTCCTTGTTGGTGTGAATGACCTGAGACGTACCTCCCTAGACTACATGAAAAGAGACATGGAAGAGCTCTCTGATCTTGTAGACACCTCAACCATATACACCTTCACACCCTACTCCAATGCTACAACCACCCCTAACTATCTTCTTCCTAAATTTCACAGACTATCTCACCTCACCTATATCCTGCCCTCAGATAAAAAACCTAAACTTCTAACCTTTTTTAATAGTAACATAACAACCAAACTAGGAAGTCCCACCTTACTAGATGGTGACATACACCCCAACCCAGGCCCAACTGACCCCTCACCTCAACTACACTCTTCCAATCTCACTAATAAATTCATCATAGGGCACCTTAACATTCAAAGTTTAAACAATAAAATACCCCACCTTCATGCCCTCCTTGACACCTATTCTTTTGACATTCTATGCCTCTCTGAAACCTGGCTAAAGTCAGGCACTAAGGACTCTGAAATAATACCCCAAGGCTATAACATACTTAGACAAGACAGAACAAAACGTAAAGGTGGTGGGGTAGCAATCCTTTTTAAAAATCATCTTAACATCACTACTCTACCAACTTGTCCAAACCAGGATAGCAAAATAGAAGCCATCACAACTAAACTCCAACTAAATGCTAAAAAAGCCCTTTATATCATATGCATGTACCTACCTCCAGGCAACAATATTCCAATATTAGAAGACTTTCTTAGTTGGGTTTCGACCACCTACCCACAGGAAACAATAATCCTAGGCGACTTTAACATAGACTGGAACAATATTAATGCTGAAAATCCCTCCTCCCATATTAACCTTCACAGTTTCTCCCAAACAATCACCTCAACTACTAGATTCAATAAGCACAGTAAAAGAGAAAGCATATTAGACTGGATACTCACAAACAATGTTAACAAAATATATAAAGTAGGTACCATGCCAGATGAAGTCAGTGATCACTTCCTAACTTATATCTCTAGAGAAAAGTCAGATTGTTTAAACACCCCAAATATTAGACAAATTCGCTGTACCAAGCATTTTAACAAAGACCTTTTTCCAGCTGAACTTAGCGCGTGCAACTGGAATTCCCTAAAAACACTGCCTCTTGAGGATGCAGCTGTATTCTTTAATACTACCTTCTTATCCATTCTTAATAGACATGCTCCAGAGTGTTCCATTAGAATGAAATCAAAAACAGCCCCATGGCTTTCTAAAGAAACTAAGAAACTCATCCTCATTAGAAATAAAGTTTGGACCAAATGGAGAAGCCATAGAAATAACCCAGATTTTCTTCACTACCGCCAGCTTAGAAATCAGACTAAGAAATCAATAATCTCTGACAAAAAGAAATTCTACTGTGAACTTCAGCAAACTCATCTTAACAATTCCAGACAATTCTGGCTATCAGTAAATAGACTCCTCTCACCAGGTACAGCCAGAACTCCCACCCCACTAAATGCCAACCCTGACACCCCTCTCCAAACTGCAAATACTTTTAATTCTTTTTTCTCCGAAACTATTCAATCCCTAGCTAGACAAATGAACACCAACAACTACCACCCCCATACAACCCACCTAAATCTTCTCACAATTTCTCTCTAAAACCTATATCTACCTCTTACATCTACAGACTCATTCACAAACTGAAACCATGTACACCTTCAGCTGATAAGCTCCCTGCTTTTCCTCCAAAAGCAGCCAAAGAAATTGCATACCCAATATCCATACTCATAAACAGAACTATCCAGGAGGGTTCCATCCCAAATATCTGGAAAGTCTCCCATATTATTCCACTACATAAAGGTGGTAATTCTATTGACTACTCCAACTTTAGACCAATTGCTCTCCTCTCACCCATAGCCAAAATTATGGAGAAATGTATTCACCAGCAACTAGTACAATATCTCTCTCTACACAACATCATAGCACACTGTCAGCATGGCTTTAGACCTCATCACAGCACCACCACCGCCCTTCTTTCCTTTACAGATACTATCTACAAAAATCGCAACAATAATCTTCTCTCTTCTGCTCTCTTCATTGATCTCTCAAAAGCATTTGACATGGTCAACCACTCTCTCTTAACTAACATTTTTCAATCTCTTTCATTTGATAACCTAGCTATTAAATGGTTTACATCATATCTTAACAACAGACAACAAGCAGTCATATGGGAAAACCAAATCTCTACTCTTTTGCCTATTTCCATCGGAGTTCCTCAGGGCTCCATTCTTGGCCCTCTTCTCTTCTCCCTCTTCATCAATGATCTTCATTCTGCTACCCCACAAGCAACCTGCATTCAATATGCAGACGATTCAACCCTTATTTGTTCTGCTCCATCCCCTACAGAACTGATCTCACTCACCCAAAATGTATTTAATACAGTTGAAACATGGTTCTCTAAACGATTCCTCCTACTTAATGCCAAAAAAACTAAACTTCTCCTTTTTACCCCCACAACTCGGACCCCCCCTTTAAACTTCTCCATCACCTCAAACACTAACACCATCATCTCTCCCGATTCTACAACAAAACTGCTAGGAATAACCATAGACAATAATCTCTCCTTCGATCAACACATTAACAACACCATAAAATTAGTTAACAGAAAAATAGGATCCCTTTATCGAATTAAACCCTTTCTAACCCCAGCAACTAGAAATAAGATAGCTCAATCCCATCTCTTAGCCACTCTACTATATGCCTCCCCTATTTATACCAACCTTAAGAAATCCAATCTAACTAAATTAGCAACCTGCTACAACAATATAGCTCGCTTCACAACTGGTAACCCCTTCAGAACCCATCATTGTCTTAACTTAAAACTTTTAGGCTGGCTTGAATTCCAAAACTACTTGCAAATCCCTCAACTCTCTATTGCCCATAGTATACTATACCAACCTGACAACACCCCTATTCTCTCTCAACTGATAATCCCTTATAACAATCTCAACTCTCTGCGCTTCTCACAAACTGATGGCCAAATCAATTAAGTCTAACAACTCTGCTGGTGACTGTCTCTTCACAAATACAGTAGGTAGAATTTGGAATCTTCTACCTAGTGATATAACTCTGACTGCATCTTTGCCTCTTTTCAAACAGAAAATTAAACTGTACTTCCAAAACCACTGGCTCTGCTCCTGCAGTACACCTGACTAACTTACCCTATTTCTTAAACTGTTACTCCTCCACTCCTTTCCTCTCTACTCCAACTCCTGTTTCTGATTCTACTACTATTAGAACTTTATGTATTATATACTTTTCTGCAAAATTTGTTGGAATTAATGAACAGTACATTTCTTTCCTCAGGAAAATTTTTTTATTACTGTTGAATATCTCTCTTGCAATGTTATATTCCCTATAAGCTGTATTTCTTAAGTGACCTAGTTGTATGTAATGTATTAGTAGATAGTGGAGCTTTTCTCCTCGGGCCTCTGCTGAAAATGGACTTGATATCCAGCCAGACTAGCCCGGTCAACAAATGTAAAATAAAAAATAAATAAATTGCAGTCCAGGCAGGTATGACCCTAGCCCTGAGTAGCATCCTGCCATCGCCCGCAATGATACCACAGTACAAGGACAAAATGATTGACTTCAACAATTGACTAAGCTTCTGGTGTCATTCTAAGGGGATCCAGTATCTGTCTGCCTGGGATGACATGATTGACAGATCATGATGCTTTGCCAGAGATGACCTGCACCTGTCACCCCTGGGATTCCTGATACTGGCTAAGGCTCTTGCTGCCCCTATAGTGCCTTTTTTTAGGCAAGGTTCAAATGACAAATTCACCACCGTAACAGGAACAGGCAAGCAAAAACTGAGAGTAATACTACTCAATGATAGAAGTCTAAACCTCAAAATGCACTCCCTCGAGGCACTTCTTAAAATGGAGAACATCGATATCTGTGCAGTGACTGAGACCTGGTTCAAGGCTCCAGAGAGCACCCCTGCATTACCAGGCTGTAACTCATACCACACTTTTCGGTCACCTAACCTGGACCGGAACACCAAAGGTGGAGGTGTGTCATTATCCACACCTCCAGGCTAGTTGCAAAGCATAATGCATCCGAGGTTATCCAAGTGCAACTAACTCTGGGAAAAACTGCAATCCAAATTGTAGCTTGCTACAGATCCCCTACCATGCCCCAGGATTCATAGTTTCATAGTATAGTACTAGGCTATCTGCCCTGGGGCATTTGTAAGCCTAGCCATAGTGATGTGGCTTTTGCCACCCCATGAAATGGTACAAAAAATGTACAGAATAAATTTAGAATACTGTGCCTCTGTCTAGTAGTGACACAATGAAGGTCCCCTTATATAATAGAATTAGTTTATTGTGCCCCTGTCTAGCAGTGACACAGATGTGACCCTGGGTAAACTTACGATCTCCCATCCACTCATCAAGATTTCTCTTGAAGAGAGTCAGTGAGGGCTCTGCCTAATACGAACTGGGATCTTGTTCCAAAGCATGGGAAGCCTCTGGGTTATGAATCTATCCCTCCAGCATGTCCTATTCATACTTGTGCCGAGGTTTAAGTCTTTAGCTCTCGTGGTCCTGATGGATTTGGATTTTTGAGGTGGAGCATGTCAATCAGATCCTGATTGGACATGGCCTTGTACGTCAGGCAGAGATCACCTCTGAGCAGGCGGTATGCTACTGAATAGAGCTGAAGTTTCTTTAGTCTGGCAGAATAAGACATATGTTGGAGACCCTTGATCCTCTTGGTGAGGTACTTTTGTGGTCTCTCCAGCTGTTGCAAATGCCGGGTGAGGTACATACCAAATGGGGCATTGTACTCAATCATGGGTCTGATGAGGGAGGAATATAGGGGTACAATGACATCCTTGGATCTGGATGTGAATCCCTTCATGATGAGGTGTGCAAGGTAGAATGTTTTTCTAACCACGTTGGCAATGTGGGTGTCAAATGAGAGGTCGCTGTCGACTTGGGTCCCTAGGTCTCTGATTACTTTTTCCGTACTCAGTGGGTTGCTGTCTATGTGATAATTTGTGGGTACTTGGTTTTTCCCAAAGAGGATGACTATACATTTTTTGGCATTTAGTTTAAGGCCGTGACTCCGGCACCAGTTGTCCATTTCTGTGAGGCCTTTTTGTAGGATGTGTGTGTCTGCTGGTGTATCGACTATGGCGCCTAGTTTGCAGTATTCTGCGAACTTTGTCAGCCACAGCCCTCCCATGTTTGCTTTAACTTCTGAGAAATAAATGCCAAACAAGAGGGGTCCCAGGACAGATCCCTGTGGGACACCACTTGTGACTGGCTTTGAGTCTGACATTGCTCCAGCGATTTTAACTTTATGGGTTCTGTCCTTTAGCCAGTTTGCAACCCATCTAGTGACATAAAGGTTTACGTTTAAGCTGTTGAGCTTATCTATGATGCCTGAGTGGGGTATTGTGTCGAAGGCCTTAGCCAAGTCCAGGTATGCTGTATGGACTGCTTTGCCCTCATCAATGGCTCTAGTGACTGTTTCAAAAAAGTCAACCAGGTTTAAAAGGCAGGATCTGCCCTTTACAAAGCCGAACTGGGTGGGGTCAAGTGTCTGTAGGTCCCCTATGTCTCTGTTTATGAGTTCCATAATGATTCTTTCCATAGCTTTGCAGACCAGGCTGGTTAAGCTTATGGGGCGGTAGTTTCCAGGGTCTGTAGAGGCACCCCCCTTGTGGAGTGGGACCACTGTTGCTGTATGCCAGTGTTCAGGTACATATCCCGAAGTAAGGCTAAGGTTAAATAGCATTTTTATGTGTGGGTTTAGCTCCTCTTGGAGTTCACATAACACGCAACCCGGGATACCATCAGGTCCCATTGATGCTGTGTTTTTTGCTTTGTTTAGGGCGGTTCTCACTTGGACATCTGAGATGACAGGGAGATTACATTCAGCTGGGATAAGTATTTCTTCTTTTGGGGGTGAAGGAGGGGAGAAATTTGCACTGAACCTGTCAGCCAGAATGTTGGCAATATCTGTGGGTTCAGTGTATTTTTTGTTGTTGTGAACCAACTCTGAGCATATCTGAGGGTTTCTGCACAGGTTTCTAACATAGCTGAAGAAGGCTTTGTGGTTATCTTTAGTGTCCTTAGCGATTTTTCTCTCAAAGTTGGCCTTGGATGTTTTTATGAGAGAACGTAGTTTTCTGCTAATGTTGATCAGAGATGTCTTCCCTTCATGGGATTTTGCTCTGACGCGCAGTAGCTTCCTTCTTTTGTTATACAATTTGTTTATGGCTGAGGTCCACCAGACAGGACGCTTACCTTTGGTGGAGAGGGACTTGGATTTGTTTGGGATTGCATGATCCATGCATTCTTGGAGATGTCCATAGAAAGCATTTGTGAAGGATTCGGCATTGTGGGATGTGGTATCCACTGGCACAGTGGGCTTAAAGGATACCATCTCAGTCTTAAGAAGAGTGAAGTCTGCTTTTGAGAAGTTTTTCACTGTGGTCTTTGCGCTGGGGTGGAGGTGGGATATGTATATCCAGGGTGATTAGTTTGTGGTCAGATCTCACTAGTGAGGGGTATACTTCTGGTGTGGAGCATTTTGTCCCCATGTTTGTGATGATCAGGTCTAGTATATTATCTCCCCTAGTGGGAGAGGTGACTAGTTGTTCCAGTGCATTTGAATTTATGAATTCCAGGAACCTTTGGGCTAGGGTATTAGGGCTAGAATAATGTACCCAATCTATGTTTGGGTAGTTGAAGTCTCCCAGTATGATGGTATTTTGTGATACATTCATATCCTCCAATGTCTTCAGGAAGGCTGAGTGGGGTTCTTGAGATTGGGAGGGTGGTCTGTAACATGCTACCAGTTGTATAGCAGTTTTGCCTATGGTTAGTTGCACCTGTATGGTCTCTGATGCTTCATGTGTTGCTACTAACCTGGAGGTGTGGGTATCTTTGATGAATATGGACACTCCACCTCCCTTTGTGGTTCGGCCCGGGTTTTGGGTCCGAAAAGCATGATACGAGGTATAGCCTGGTAGTGCTGGGGTGCTCTCAGGAGCCTTGAACCAGGTTTCAGTTACTGCACAGACGTCGATGTTCTCCATGCTGGGGAGTGCATCAAGTGCCTGCATCTTGAGATTTAGACTTCTGGCGTTGAGCAGCATTACCCTTAGTTTTTTTCCATTTTTTTTTCTAAGGAGATGGGTTTGTCATTTGAGCCTTGCCTAAAAAAGGCACTATGGGGGTGGCAAGAGCCTTAGCCAATATCCGGAAGCCCACTGGTGACAGGTGTACGCCATCCCTTGCGAAGCAGCGTGGCTTGTCCAACATGTCATTCCAGGCAGACAGACATTGGATCCCCTTAGAATGACACCAGTACTTGAGCCAATTGTTAAAGCTGATCATCTTGTCTTTATATTGTGGTATCATTCTTGGTGAGGGCACGATGCTGCTCAGGGTCAGGGTCATACCAGCCTGGGCTACATAATTGGAGAGCTCCTCTATGTCTCTTTTCATGTAGTCCAGGGAGGTACGTCTCAGGTCATTCACACCAGCATGGACAATGATGGAGTCATATTTGTACTTGCTTTGGAGTGACTTGAGTTGCATGTGTTATGTGGCGGATCCTAGCTCCCGGTAGACAGCTCTCAGTCACCTTCTCCTTGTTCAGCCTGGTCAGCGGGACATCAGTGTGTCTGACTATAGAGTCACCTATTGCTAGTATATCAGGCAAGGTGTTTGGTCTTAAGGGCTGTGATTGGTTGACACACTGATTTATTGAAGTATGTGTTGCATGTGTTTTGTTTTGAGGTGGTGGATTTTTGGATGTCTGCTTTGGGAGCCTCTGTTGTTTTGGTAAGTTTTTATTAGAGCCTCGAGTATGTCTTTGTGTTTTTATGTGTTTGGTTTGCAGTTGTGGTAGGTCTATGTGGGACTGGGATTGTTGTGTGTGTGGTTGCCATCTCCTCCTGTCTGGTCATGCCAGCCCTGAGTTGAGAGAGTTCAGCCTCCAGTTTGGCTATATAGTTGCATCTCTCACATGTATTTGTGTTTGTTGGGAGGAGGAGAGGGTTGTCTGTGTACATGAGACAATTGTAGCATTGTCTCAAGATACCCAGATTGACCAGCTGGATTGGAGACGACGCCAGTAATCTACCACTCGACATGCTAGAACAGTATAAGGGAGTGCTGTACCTTTAAGGGAAGTGGATATTCACAGGGGTGGTAAGTAGATGTAGTGCTTTACTTAGTACGAGAGTGCATACTTAGTAGAGAAGTATTGAGAACAAGTGCTAGGCTTATAATATAGCGAGTAGTCTGGTTATACTAAGAGTAGAGCTTCCTTAAGGGAAAATTTGAAGAGCAGACTTGGCGGAGCCAGAAAAAGTTTAACCGACGCTGCACTATGCGCACAACTGCGCAAAGCCGTGCAAATGCGGATTTTAAACAGTGAACTACAAAAGAGCTAGAAATGGTCCAAAACAACCAATTACTACAGCTTCTTGTGCTGAGGTCACTTCCTACAGTGACAGGTAGGCCGCTCAAGGCTCCCCACTCCCACTGGTGAGCAAAGAAACTTCCTCTTTTCTTGATATACTGGAAAATATTAGAGTTCAACCAAACACCCTAATAATGGACGATTTCAACTACCCCACCATTAACTGGGAAAACTACACATGTACCAACTCCTTTGCTCAACGCTTTCGGGAATTCATAAATTCCAATGCTCTGGATCAAATTATCCACACCCCCACCAGGGGAACAATATCCTAGACCTAGTCATTACCAACATGAGTGACCGGTGTTCTACACCTGAAGTCATCTCCTCGTTGGTCAGATCCGACCATAAGATAATCACCCTAGATATCCACATCCCGCCCCCCCCCCCCCATTAAGGAAATCACGGTAAAACATTTCTCCAAAGCCAACTTCATGCTTCTTAAGACAGAAGTGGTGAACTTCATGACACCCATGCAGATGGACAATACAGTTACGACTGCTGAATCTTACACAAATGCACTCTGTAAGCACTTACACAAGTGCATGGATCATGCTATCCGAAACAGAACCAAGACACTATCCTCCAAAAAAAGGAAGCCAATTTGGTGGTCCCCTGCCATAAACAAACTCTACAACAGAAGGAAGAAACTGTTGCAAAAGAGAGTAAAATCCCATGAGTGGAGGAGTTCCCTGGTCAGCCTCAGTAAGAAGCTGAGATCCCTTATAGGATCTTCCAAAGCTAGCTATGAAAACAAAATCGCCACTGTTTCTAGGGCCACCCACAAAGCATTCTATAGCTATGTCAAGAATCTCAATTGCAACACCCATATCTGCTCTGAGTTTCAGAACCAACTGCTATTGCCAACGTCCTGGCAGATAGGTTCAGTGCTAACATTACCCCCCTTTCACCCCCTAAAGGGCCCATATCTATACAGGAAGAATGCAGAGTCCCTGTAATCACAACTACAGAGTTAAAAGCTGCACTCTCTAAAGCCAGAAACACAGCATCCACGGGACCAGACAACATCCCAGGCTGTGTTTTACACGAACTTCAGAATGAACTGGCTCCCCACTTAAGCACCATGTTCAGTCATAGTCTCACATCAGGCTTTGTGCCCACTGAGTGGTGCACAGCAACAGTTATCCCACTCCACAAAGGGGGAGCCACCACTGATCCCAAGAACTATCGCCCTATTAGCCTGACGAGCCTGGTCTGTAAGGCCATGGAATGTATCATCATGGAACTCATAAACAAAGACACTGGTAACCTCCAAACTCTGTACCCCACCCAGTTCGAGTTTGTGAAAGGCAGATCATGCCTCCTGAACCTGATCGACTTCTTTGAGGCAGTCACCAAAGCTGTAGACGAGGGTAAGGTGGTTCACACAGCCTATCTTGACCTCGCCAAGGCTTTCAACACCATCCCCCATTTTGGAATTATAGCTAAACTCACTAAACTAGGTATACATCCCTACATCACAAGATGGGTTGCCAATTGCCTCACTGACAGAACCCACACTGTAAAAGTTGCAAACTCCAAATCTGACTTCAAACCAGTGACAAGTGGAGTACCACAGAGTTCAGTCCTGGGACCTCTCCTGTTTGGTTTCTGCTTCTCTGAAGTACAGGTTAACACAGAAGGCCTTTGGCTAATGAAGTTCGCAGATGATTGCAAACTAGGAGCCATAGTTGAGTCCCCAAATGATGTGGACATCCTACAGAAGGGCCTCACTGAGACAGATGCCTGGTGTCAGAGCCATGGCCTCAAGCGCAATGCCAAAAAATGCATTGTCATCCCCTTTGGTAAAAACTCTGTACCCATGAACTACCACATATGCGGCAGTCTACTTAACGTCGAATGTGTGATAAGAGACCTGGGGACCCAGGTGGACAGTAGTCTCTCCTTTGATAATCACATCACCACAGTAGTCAGGAAATCCTTCTACATGGCACACCTCATCACAAAAAGGTTCTCATCTAGGAAAAAAGTGGTAATTGCTCCCCTCTACTCGACACTCATTAGACCCATTATAGAGTACAACACCCCTTTTGGAATGTACCTCACAAGACATCTGCAGCATCTCGAAAGGCCACAGAAGTACCTCACAAAGAGGATTACTGGCCTCAAACAGATGCCCTACACTGACCGTCTCAAAAAACTCCAGCTTTACTCTGTAGCATATCGCCTACTCCGAGGTGATCTCTGCCTAACATATAAAGCTATGTCAAACCCAGAGCTGTTGGACATGCTACACCTAAAGAAATCCCAATCCCTCCGAGCTATGCGCTCTACAGACCTAAACCTTGTCACCACAATAAACAAGACATGCTGGAGGGATAGATTCCTGTCCCAGAGACTTCCCATACTCTGGAACAGGCTACCCATCTGTGTCAAGCAAAGTTCTTCATTAGCACTCTTCAAGAAAAATCTTGATGAGTGGATGAGAAATAGGAAATACACCCCGGGGATCACTTCTGTGTCTCTGCTCGACAGTGGCACAGGAAAATAACTTTCTTGGGTGGCATAAGCCAGGGAACCTTGTTGGCTAGGCTTAATTAGACCCTTGGGCTGATAGCCTAGTACCTACCTATGAACATATTAACCTATAATAATTTAGTTCTTAATATTGGAAGTTTCAGTGTGTGGTTAACATATACAATCAATTTAATTAACTTTAATTAACAGAAAATTGATTAACAGATCAAATTTTTAGCATCTATATGACTTTATGTACTTGATTTTATTCTGATGAAGTCTCAGCTTGAGACGAAAGAGCTCAATTCTAATAAATTCTGATTCACATGTTTTGTTCATCTTCATTCATTTGTAAGCACCAGCTTCCTTCATTGATATGCTACATCTCTGGTTATTAATTTTATACATAGGGTATAAACATCTACTAGATCCTTAGTAGTGAGTTTTCCTTTTAGGTTAACACAAATCTGTGAGTGAGGCTGTCAGTTTGGGACAATTGTCAAAACATGATGTTTTTAAAGATAATTTAAAAAAGGAAGAAAGGGAGATACTTGCATATTTGTTACAGCAGAAGATTAGAATAATGGAACCAGATAAGGTGGGTGGGCTTGTAATTATGGACATCCATGATTACAATGAGAGATTGAATGATATTCTCAACACTGATACATATGAAAAAGTTACTAAAAATGCATTGAATTTGGCATATAGGAGAATTAGTATTGCACTCAATGATTTGTTTTTGGAAAACAGGATAAGTATTGAAATTTACAACTACTTGAATGTAATTTCACCTACCATCCTCACTATATCTGGTGCTCCAAAAATTCATAAGGCTGTATCCAATCCACCTTTTAGGCCCATAGCTGATGGCCATAACTCAATAACCTATGCTTGTGCCAAATTTCTTGACAGTAGGCTTAAAAAGTATTTGGATGATCAAACACAGATATGTAAGGATTCATGGCACATTATTAGGTTAATTAATGCTATTGAATATTCAGATGAGTTGTTATTTTTGACGGTTGATATCAAAGACTTATTTTCTGTTATACCTCAGCAGGACGGTATTCCTGAGGCAATAGAACAATTTTTCTTTGAGCAAGGGGTTCCGCAAACCAAAATTAATCTGTATTCTGATTTGTTTGCTATTGTGTTGGGTAATAATTTTATCATGTTTAACAACAGTTATTATCTTCAAAAAGTAGGTGTTGCGAAGGGATCACCCTGTGGGACTTGCTAATTTAGTTATAGCAGTATGGGAGAAGAAATACATCCTAGATGGTATTTATGCTAACAAAACAGCTTTATATCTCTATTATTTGGATGATATATTTATTTTATGGAAGGGTAACCAACAGGCTATGGATGAATTTTTGGTTTACATTAATAGCACCACACATTATTTGCAATTTACTCATGCCATGGATTGTCAAAAAATCAACTATCTTGATGTCAGCCTTAGTAAGGATAGAATTAATAAGAAGGTTCATTGCTAAAATACATAGGAAACCTACTTATTCTAATTCCTTCTTGCATTTCACGACCTCACATCCTCTTTCAAATAAAAGAGCAGTTGTAAAAGGGCAATTTGTCTAAACTGTCAGGATGGTGAGTTTAGATGCAGATTTTTGTGGTTGAGTGTAAAAATTTAATGGATATGTTTGCAAGCAGGGGTTACCCGAATGACCTGTTGCATGAATTATTTACAGAGGCTAATCATAAAAGGAATATTGGTCATTTCATGCCTATCCTTAATCAGCAGAGACGTCAAGTAAATGGTCAACAATGTAATGCTGAGATAGACTGCACAACCACTTTCATTACAACATTCCGTGCACATTTTTATGAAATTAGGACAATAATTTTGAAGAACTGGATGTTGATAGATGATGATGATGCACTTATGAGGAATAAATTTAAGAATGGTGTAAGGATGATAGCAAGAAGGGGCAAGAATTTGAAGTGTCTTATTAAAACATGCAGTAATATGCAAAAAGTTCAGTTTGAAGGTATGAAAAAATGTGGAATATGCAGTTGTAAGTTTATGCATCAAGGTCAATATGTTGAAATCAATGACAGAAGGTATTTGGTATATAATGAATTAAATTGTGACTCAAAAGGGGTGGTATATATCGCTAAGTGCAAACAATGACCTGCTTATTTTGTTTGTGTCTTTTGGCTTTTCCCAGTTAGGGGTCGCCACAGTGGAACTCCGGTCCGGTAATGATTGGTAGTTGATTTTTACGTGCCGAGTTACCAGCCCTGACACACAACCTTCAACGAATGTACACCCATTCACGCATGTCTCCACGCAGAAGACGGTCTAGCTGAGAATCGAACAGGACAGCATCTTACTATGAGGTGACAACGCTACCGCAGCACCACCACCACGGATAGTGACCTGCTTATTATATAGGAAAAACCACTAGAGCACTTAAGGAAAGGGTATATGAGCACCTATAAGCCACAAAGAAGTCTATCTTAACTAATGCTCTTGTAAAGCATGTGCACATTTATAATGACCACAGTTTTGAATTTTGTGCTATTCAACAGGTTAAAGAGCAACCTAGGTGTGGTCAATGGATGTTGCATCTTGAAAGAGCAGAATTAATGTGGCAATTATCTTTATATGCTTATGTTTGGCCAGGACTTAATGATTACTGTACAATCAACAGTATATTGAAATTAAAAGCATTGCTTAGGTAGATCAAATAGGTGCAATGATGTCATCAGTATTATCAATAGTGTTTGTTTATTTATCATGCATATTAATGGGTTTAAGAGCTTTTGAATTTATAGGGGGTATGCTGAATAATAGGCTTTGTATGTTGTGTTGACAATAAGTGCTGTTTTTTAGCTATTTTTCTATATAGTAATATAGGTTGCTATTTGTGTATATTGTATATTTTATACATGAGTTTATGTATATATTTTTGTTTAGTTTAATCTATAATGAATTTTATATAGTAAGATTTTACATTAATGGATACTGATATCACTTCCTTTTTGGGTTGGGGCGGGTAATGCTGGATGTTATTTAAATAACTGTTAAGCAAGGCTTTATGGTCTGATGAAGTTTGTGATTTTAACAAATGAAAAGCGCTTCATCTATTAAATAAGAGTTAGTTGCATCCATGCTGTTTTTTTATTTTACTTTTCTAGTTTGTTGTGGTTAGTTTTTTTGAGTAGTTTGGGACAATTGTTCCTATTAGGAGGGTAAAACTTAAAAATTTGAAGATGACATAGTTTTATAAATTAGTATTAAGTTAATAGGTTTTAGGGGTGTATTTGTTTTTTTTGTTGTTGTTTTTTGAGGGCTTTCAGTAAAACAAAAAGATATGTAACATGTGACATAGGCTGAAATGGATATGACAAGAAACAACTGTATAAAAGATTAACCTGCTAAACATGAATGTATGCAAACCCAAACAAATGACTGGTGCCAGAAACATGCCCTCAAACTGAATGCCAAAAAATGCATCATCATCCCTTTTGAGGAGAATGACGTCCCCACAAATTATCACATTGATGATAATGCACTAAGTGTGCAATCAGTCATGAGTGACTTGGGAACCCATGTTGATAGAAAACTGACTTTTGACCACCATATTGTCTCCTTTGTATGGAAAGCTTTCTACATGGCCCACCTCATTAGTAAGGGTATCTCTTCCAGGGACAAGGTAGTCATGACATCTCTGTCTTCTTCCCTTTTAAGACCGATTATTGAATGCAATGCCCCTTTCAGCATGTACCTCACAAAGCACATGCAGTAGCTGGAGACACCACAGAGATTCCTCATCCAGAGAATCCAGGGCCTCAAACATCTACCTTACACAGATAGGCTAAAATTCCTGTCCCTCTACTCAGTCTCTTACAGACTCCTCAGAGGTGATCTCTGTCTGGCATACAAAGCAATCTCAGACCCCACCCTGATGGGACTGCTGCATATCCGCAAGTCAAGCTCCAACAGAGTAACCCACACACGAGACCTCAACCTGGTCTGTGACATCAATAGGACTTGTTGGTGGGACGGATTTGTGTCCCAGAGACTGCCCCTTTTGTGGAATAGACTCCTTCTCCCCATAAAGCAGAGTACCTCATTAAACCTGTTTAATGCAACCAGGATAACAGGATTGGGAACAGAAAATACACCCCTGGGTTTCCACCTATGTCCCTGCTGGACAGTGCCATAGGGTGCTGACTTGTTGGAACATGGGCTAAATTCTTGGCTAGGCTTGTAAGGGCCTCAGACCCAATAGCCTAGTAACTTCCTATGATCCTATGATCCTACAACACAAAAGCTGGAAATAGATACTTAAGAAAAAGTTGTTACACATAAAGGGTAGGAATAATAAATTCTTAACATAATGACACTTTCTATAATATCTTTAAATGTATATAGTCTCAAAGATATATACATAAAAGAAAGAATAGTGAACTATAATAAAAAATGTAGAGTGCAAATAGCTATGCTACAGGAGCCACATTTAGAAAGAACTGAACATGTGAATTTGATAAAGAAAGATTTTCAGGACAGTTATCCAGTGGAATACCTGGGACAAAGGAAAATAAAGAGGAATACTTATATTAATTGCAAGAGGAGCTCCATTAGTAATAGAAGAGGATAAAAAAAGATAATAATGGTAGATTTGAAGTACTAAGGGGCTACCAGCAAGGGAGGAGGATTAAACTGGCATGTATTTATATTCCACCTAAAATTGCGCTAATGGAGCTTAAGAAAATTCTGGGAGAAATAACCAGCTTTCAGCAGAGAATATTACTTTTAGATGAGGACTGGAATTTGATTTGCACCAGTGAAGATGTATCTGGGGGGCCCAGAAAGGAAAATGTAACAAATGAGGGTAGATTTTTGAAGAAATTTATGAAAATATTTGGCATGGAAGATGTGAATTCAGTAGTTTAAGTCCAGAGTGAATTTACATATTATTCTTCAAGATACAAAAGTGGCCTAGGCTAGACAAAACTTATATTTAGCAGGAACATGTGCATTTAATTGAAAGTTTTGATATATATCCAATAACTATTTCAATTCATGCGCCAATAATAACTAAAATAAAAATTCAGGGTAATAAAATATAAATGAGACAGACACTGGCACTTTCCCACCTATCTGTTGAAAAGAGAGGAATTTAAGGAATGGGTAGTGGAAATTATTCAGTAATTATTAAATAAGTTAGATATTTCTTCTGAAAATATAGCTATGGAGTGGAATGAAATTTGAGTGGTGTTTAAAAATAGGGTGGATATAAAAGAAAGAGAGATATGCTTAAGACGTAACAAGAATTATTTAGAGGGACTGACAAATGTTAAAGTGTTGCAGAATGATGGAATCTCACAGAAGAAGAAAACCAATTGCAAAATGCTAAACACAAAATAAGGAATTGCCTCGATAATATGCATGAGTTCAGAAAGATTGCTGTTACGCAACATTTTTTGATAATAACTCCAGATCACAAAAACTTTTTGCACAATGACTAAGGCAACGAAAAGTATGCAAATTATTATTATGAAAAGTATGAAAATTATGCAGTTAAAAAAAATAAAAAAAAAATAAAGAAGAAGCAAAAACAGCTTTTCTCAAAGCCTTTAAAGAACTGCGATGAAGTAATTTTTTTTTTACACAACAGGCTCCTAATACAAAGACTATATGCTTCTGTGTATTTTTGACATACTAATTCTCTCAACGACAAAGTAAAATACCTGTTTTCTGCTTGGATTCATTGTTTTTCATTTGGGCACTCCAATTACAGCTTAGGGAGCATCTCCACACTGTCGCGAAAGAACTGCATTACCCAGAATCCTTTGCAACTATGAATCAGGAAAATTAAGCACAGCTGAAGTCAAAGGAAAAATTATGGTATCCATTCAAGCCCAAAACAACTCAGTAAACCAGCGTTTGCAAATTAAAACGAAAGTAAGGCTCTCACATAACAGAATACCTGTTGATTTACTTTTTCCTTACTCAAAAAGTGAAGATTTTCGTGTATATGGTGCATGGAAGGTAAATCTAGCCTAGAAATAGTACCACAGGTTAATTGATTATATACAAATAGTAATATATAGGTGCTTGTTTTTTTTTTTTTTCTTGTTACTTGTTCCTTCCTGAATATATACAACCTGGACTAAAAACATCTTCTGGGTTAGAAAGTGTAGCCGCTGTTGCAGTGGCAATAAATACTCAGCCCATACTAGGAAAAGCAAAACATTGTAGTTAGGTTTGTGTTGTTTTACATAGTGTTAAAATATGCTTTCTTAAGCTTTAAAATAAGTATGCATTTAGTGTAAGCATACCAATCTTGTACAGCAGAGAATATATAGGGATTCTTTGTTTTTCTGTCTCATATTTTCTTTCTTTTTATGCTCACAATGCTGTTTTTTTTTTTTTTTTTTTTTTTTTTTTTTTTTGTATATATGCTCAGTTCTTACATGATAAATGGACACCCAGGGATATAACTGTAGCAGTAAATGCAGACCCAACACGTAAAAGAACTGCTATATATATAAAAGGAATGTACGTATAACCAGCATAACAAGGAACATGCAAACACTGTTTGACAAAACTATATTAAGGTAAAATCAGTTGTGTATGTTGTTACTCGTCTATGTGTGAACACAATTAAAACATGATAGTTTGCTTTGAACTATATTTTGATTAGATTGCTATTTACCTATTAAGCTAGATATATAAATTTCAGTTAAAATATGCTCAGCTCAATTATTTTCAAATGAACAAAGGGTTAGAATGCATATATACCAAAACACCAACGTCGCTGAACAAAGTAACAGCCAGACTGTGATGATTGAATTCGTTTAATCAATTCTGGTACCTCGGCCTTCGCCTTCTCATGGAATAAATCTGATACACAATACAGTCTCTTATAAATCATCCCAAAACATTTGCATGAATAATTTGTTTCAATAAAACAATTAAATATTTTACTTCTTAAAGCCACAAATGCTTTCCTTAAAACTTTTAAAAAGCATGCATTATTGAGCATATCCCAAATAAACCATTTCCTAAATAGAATATTTCATAAATAAAATAAAATACTATTGTTATACAAAATTTATAATTTTATAATTTTATAATTTTGTAACTTTATATTTCTAAATTCATCTCATTTGGAAAAAGAGTATTATAATCAAATCCCATAAAGGAATTCAATCTAATGTTGCTAGAACTATTGGAAAGAGGTGAGCGCCTGGGGTTTTTTACATCAATGGATGTTAGGAAGTTATATATCAAAAATCCAAAAAATGCTAGGTTTTTCATTATTCCAAAATTGCATAAGGATTTGTGGAACCCACCAGGTCGTCCTATTGTATCTGGTAGGGGTGCCTATTTATAAAATATAGGGATCTTTTTGGATTCAGTGTTAAAAGGTTATCTATCTAGGGTTCCTTCTCATGTGAAAAACACCAGGGAGGTTAGCTTGGATGTAGGGGGAACTGGTTGGGAACACGATTTTTATTGGGCTAGTGTAGATGTCAAATCATTGTTCACTTGCATCAATAAAGTATGGGGGCTTGAAGCTGTTGGCAAAATGTTGGGGGAAGGACCACGGACTTGTTATGTCATTAGTCTTTTGGAATTTTGTTTAACACACAATTGTTTTGAGTTTGAGGGCAGTTATTTCTTACAAAAAGAGGGTAGAGCAATGGGGGCCCCGTATGTGCCCTCTTATGCAATTTTATTTATGGCCCATTTTGAAAATTTATTTATTTATCCAAATAACTTTTTCCAGAATAAAGTCGTTAAATATAAAAGATTTATCGACGACCTCTTGTTTCTTTGCAGGGGGGACCCATGCAATTTTGAGGAATTTATTCTGGAAATAATAGATAATCCATGTGGCCTGGATTTTACTTATAATATAGGCAGGCACAGGATTCAGTTTTTGGATATAGAATTTTATGTAGGATCTGACAATAAAGTGCAATATAAGCCTTTTCATAATGTTACAGCAGCTAATAATTTTTTGCATGCATCTAGCATGCATAGTATCCATCTCAAAAATTCCCTTCCATTAGGAGAGTTTAAACAAATTGTGACAAATACCTCAGAAATGGACAGGATGAGCATTGAATTTAATAAAATTGAGATAAAACTCAATGCAAGAGGTTATTCCAATAGTATAACAAAGGAAGCTAGAGAACATGTTGAACATGAATTAAGAATGAGGGGATCAAATAGAAAAAGGCTTGCACATAAATCAACTAATTTGGAGGAAACTAGGGACCAGTTTTTGTGTATTAGAGGGGATGCACATGAGGATAGTATATTTTTTGTTAACAAATTTTCAGATTTTTCTAGTATTCTAAGGAAAGTAGTATTGTCACTGTAGCCTATCATTGTTGGAGATGATAAGGTAGAAGAACTGTTTCCTAACACAGTAACATTTTCCTATGGTAGTTTTCAAAACTTGAAGGAAATATTAAATACTAGAAGCAAAGTAACAAGGAACAGAAAGGTAGGGACTTACCAGTGTGGGAGATGCAAGGTATGTGCTAGAGTTAGAAATTTAGATGGAACAAGAATTAATAACGTGAGGTATAATGCTTTGGAATTCTTCAATGTAACTCTTCTGGGGTGGTTTATATCATAGGATGCAATTGTGCAACCCAGAAATGGTATATTGGACAAACCAGAAGGAGAGTCAAGCTTAGAATTCTGGAGCATTTGGGAGACATCAGAAATAGGAGGTTTGAAAGTCCGGTGGCCAGTCATTTTTGTGAACAACACAGGGGGATTTTCTGATGGGCTAGTTTTTTGTGTTTTAGGTAAACCAAAGGATGTGGGTGACAACAATTCAGGTTTTCACAATAGGTTGTTGGAAATGGAATCTAGATTTATTATAAATTATAATACTCTTTTTCCAAATGGGATGAATTTAGAAATATAAAGTTACAAAATTATAAAATTATAAATTTTGTATAACAATAGCATTTTATTTTATTTTATTTATGAAATATTCTATTTAGGAAATGGTTTATTTGGGATATGCTCAGTAATGCATGCTGTTTAAAAAAGTTTTAGTGAAAGCATTTGTGGCTTTAAGAAGTAAAATATTTAATTGTTTTATTGAAACAAATTATTCATGCAAATGTTTTGGGATGATTTATAAGTGACTGTATTGTGTATCAGATTTATTCCATGAGAAGGTGAAGGCCGAGGTACCAGAATTGATTAAACAAATTCAATCATCACAGTCTGGCTGTTACTTTGTTCAGCGACGTTGGTGTTTTGGTATATATTTTATTTTTTTCCGAGTGTTTAACTGGTTAGAATGCATATCTTTTATACATGATTTCTTTGGGCATGCTGTTATGTGTGATGTTTTATTGCTGGGACTTAGAATGATAGAAACCTTTTGTATTATAGTTGTTAATATTCTTTTTACCTCTCTTTCAGGTAGTAGGCTAGCATGGGTATGCACGGGGGTGGGGTGGGGTCTGAAAGGGAGTGATGTCACACATATCCACACCATTGATATGTACAAAAAATTTTAATAATTTTGAAATGTTATTTCATCCCTATATATATCCACTTATTCTGAAAGCCAGCAATCTGTGTATTATACCCTTTAGATGATCTCTGTGGATTCATGGAATGTAAAGTGCTTACAAGATAAGAAAAAAAAGAATCTATTAATGCAATTAATTTTTAAATCTAAGGCAGAGATAACTTTCATACAAGAAACGCATATGTTGAAAGAGCAATGGGAGTAAGATACAAAAAAAAAATGGGTGAAATATATTGTTGCTGCTGGTGACAGTACAGCTTCTAGGGGAGTTGCCATAGTAGTTAAAAAATCTTTTGATGGTAATATATGGAAAGGTAGCTGTGACCCAAATGGTAGATGGTGTTATTTTACCTGCGAACTGCCACCATTTAAAAAACCTTTCTTAGTCCTGAATGTTTATGCCCCATGTTTGCATCAAATAACTTTTCTATACAAGATATACAGAATCTTAGAGAACTATCCTAATTACTTCTATATCATAGGAGGTGACTGGAATATGTTAATTAATCCAGAACTTGATAGGACAAATAAGAATAACAAGCAATCAGTTCAGCTTACTACACTAATAGCTGAAATAATGGAAGATTTTATGTTAGCTGACCCATTTGAAAACTATAGAAATAGTATAACTACTAGTACATTCACTTATTATTCACCATATCACAAGTCTTGGTCTAGGATAGATGTATTTTTAATATCTGAAATCTTATTAAATAATACAGTCACATACAATAGTGAACCTAGGACAATATTGGATCATGCAAAGATAAATATTACACTAAAGTTGGGGAGCTCAGTGCAAGGACCCCAAACAGTTATGAACTGGACGTTAAATACTAACTTACTAAAGCTTAAAGATGTTTCACAAAATATCATAGACATTCTTACCCAAACTTATAACAACCTAGAAGTAGTAGATATACCATATGACATTCAATGGCAAGCTACAAAAGCCACTATTAGGGGTATATTAATTCAAAAAGCTGCTTTCTATAAAAAATTAAACAGAGAAAAAGTCATATTATTAGAATCAAAATTAAAAAATATAGAATCAGAACTGCAAATAAATTATTCACCAGTACTTGAAAGTCAAACGGTTATACTACAAGGACATCTAAGTTAAATTCAGACACAACAGTACTCAATCAATGAAATTAAACTCCTCCACAAATATGCCGAATGGGCTTAATCGCCCTCAAAAGCACTGGCAAGAATCATAAACATTAAGAATCCTCCTACTAAAATAAAGCAACTAAATTATAATAACAAACATTTAGAGACAGGTGAAGAGATCATCGCAGCTTTTGAAGAGATATACCAAAAACTATATGGCCCCCAAGACCAGTTTAATGAGTCATTATTTCATCAGTTTACCGAAGAGTTCCAATTTCCAGTACTGAATGAGACACAAATAAATAATCTTAAAGCTCCCCTAAGTGTAGAAGAAATCATTGCTGCTGCAAATAAGTTGAAACCAGGTAAATCACCAGGGCCTGATGGTTACGTGACGGAATTTTACAAGACTTTCAAGAAACAGTTAGCTCCTATACTACTGAAAGTATACAGATACATAATAAAGTATGGTACCAAAGACCTGTATATCAATAACTCAAAAACTATATTTATACCAAAACCCAAATCTGATGCATCAAACCCAAATAACTACAGGCCGATAGCACTCATAAATATTGATATTAAAATTATTTCTACAATACTAGCTAGTAGAATCAAACAAATTCTACCTCACATTATATCTTCTGAACAACTAGGCTTTATGAACAACAGACAAATATATGACAACACACTTACTATTGATTCAATCATTAGTTTAAAAGCGAATGATAAATGCCCTAGCTATGCACTGTCAGTAGATGCAACCAAAGCTTTTGATAGAGTAAATTTTGATTTTTTATTAAATATACTCAAGAAATTTAGTATTCATGAGGGCTTATATAAACATGGTTAGGGCTTTATACAAAAATGCCACAACACTATCTATACATAAAAAGCAATCAAAACCTATTCAAATAGTGAACGGTACAAGGCAAGGATGCCCACTATCACCTTACCTGTTCAATATATTCATAGAATGTCTGCTGCTTAAAATATCACAAAGAACTTACCACCATATTATGAATATTTCCAAAGTCCCAATAAAGTATACAGCTTTTGCTGATGATCTTAACATTTATTTTGAATTCCCTAATACTGATTTGAATAAGATACTAAACTCCATTGAATAATTCTCACAAATATCTAATTATGTGATTAACCCTAATAAATCCATCATATTCCCTCTGAGTACTCTCAGACATAAGGAATTCTATTTCCCTGAAACTGAAATTAAAGTCAGTTATAATCTCAAATATCTGGGTATTATGTTCTCTCACCCCCAATCTGATATGACTAAAAACAACTTGTTTAAAACCTGGTCTAACATCACTGAAGACACTAAGAGATGGTTAAACCTCAATCTATCTCCACTAGCTAAGGTGGCCTTAGTTAAAATGATTATTCTTCCAAGACTATTGTTTCATTTTAGTGCTATTAACCAAAATATACCAAAATAACTTCTTCTCCAAACTTGAAACACTACTAGGAAAGTTTATTTGGCATCCTAAAAGTATAAGAATAAAATACACTAAATTAACATTACCCAAACAAAAAGGGGGCCTAGGCCTACCTGAATTCCAAACATACTACAACATACTAAACGCTAGTCGAATTATACAAATAGCAAATTTTGAACCATCCAACAAAACATGGTATCCACTATGGATTAAAATATATTACAATCATCTAATCTCATGCAATTCAAACCCTAGAGCAGTACCCTTTCTAAATTCTAAGACTTTAAAGCATTTTAAGGTTCATCCCATAATAATAAGAAACACAGTAATATGTTAAAAGCTGGTAGCCTCCCTAAATCTTAAAGATACTTTGGTATTGGGACAGCCAGTACACCTTAATCCTAATATTAAATTAAACAATACTATATTAAACCTGAATCAGTATCCAAAAATTAAAAATATCACTGTATGGGACCTATACCAGATCAAAAGTTTCTCAGTTGACAATATTAGACAAAAACTTGAAGTAAATAAAAGCTATAATACCATAATCAACCAATTAATATACCTGATCAACACAATTACTATGAATGTCAAAATAGACAACCAAGACATGCAGGTATATCAACAAATTATTAACCTGCTACTGTTGAGATCTAAAATGTTATCAAATAGATATAGATTAATAACAAAAATTAGATATCAAGATGCAATTCTATATTCCAGATTTTGGGAAGAGAAAAATAATAAGATCACTGATGAACAAAAATCTGATGCTATTGAACTTACTTTGAAATTAACTCCCCTTAAAAACTAATTTATATCCAAATTATGATCAATAACAATGTGTATCACACACCACTTTTTCTTAGTAAAATTATCCCTCCCACTCCCCTTATTGTACCATATGCCAAAACAGTGTTGCTGACACCCTTCATATTTTTTAGAGCTGTAAAAATGTTTACAAGCTGTAGTGTTCATTAAGAACCAAGTTAGAAAAAAGGGATGCACCAAATCTACCCTGTCATGGGAAATGGCAATTTTACATATATTCCCTAATAATTTCTCATACGAAAATAACACATCATAGTCACATATTGTGCAATGATCGAATCATATATAGCCCAAAATTGGTTAGATAGAAGTAAAATCACATGTGAAGTATTTAAAGGAATGGCTATAAAATACTTATTAGCCAGCAAATTAATTACAAGAAGCAAAAAAAAAATTATCTTACTATCAGAAACATTGGAAAACGCTTTTAGAAATCCTAGGACAAAATTGATTTATGAACAAGGGACTTCACCATCAATATTACTTTACATAATTAAGGGAAACTAAAGACAATTATTATAGAAATACCCACAATAACAGTGTACATCATGGCAAACACATATAAGATGAACATTAAGGTGACATTAATGTATATATTGTAGATAGTTAGTGCAAGACAGACTGTTTATTTAGGTAGACTAGAATATCTGGTTGCAATGTTTTAATGTCACATTTTCAATATGTTGTATACTATCTTTATGTAAATGTCTGTTTTACAGCTCATTAAGAGCAGCTTGATTATTAGACAATTCTGTATAATTGTTACCCTAACATTGATGATTTATGTTATGTATATCGTATTTGAATGACTGAAACTTGATATTCCAAGTAGCTTGTATGTATATTTTCTGTGTGATTCTTTTCTTGTATTTAAATAGAAGAAAAATGCAATAAAAATTATATTTGAAAAAAAAAAAGAAAGATTTTCAGGACAGTTATCCAATGTTATACCTGGGACAAAGGAAAAGAAAGAGGAATACTTATATTAATTGCTAGAGGAGCTCCATTAGTAATAGAAGAGGATAAAAAAAAGATAATAATGGTAGATTTGAAGTACTAAGGAGCCACCGGCAAGGGAAGAGGAACAAACTGGCATGCATTTATATTCCACCTAAAATTGCGCTAATGGAGCTTGAGAAAATTCTGGGATAAATAACCAGCTTTCAGCAGAGAATATTACTTTTAGATGAGGACTGGAATTTGATTTGCAGCAGTGAAGATTTATCTGGGGGGCCCAGAAAGGAAAATTTAACAAATGAGGGTAGATTTTTGAAGAAATTTATGAAAATATTTGACATGGAAGATGTGAAGTCAGTAGTTTAAGTTTGGAGTGAATTTACATATTATTCTTCAAGATACAAAAGTGGCCTAGGCTAGACAAAACTTACATTTAGCAGGAACATGTGCATTTAATTGAAAGTTTTGATATATATCCAATAACTATTTAAAATCATGCGCCTATAATAACTAAAATAAAAATTCAGGGTAATGAAATAAAAATGAGACAGACACTGGCACTTTCCCACCTATCTGTTGAAAAGAGAGGAATTTAAGGAATGGGTAGTGGAAATTATTCAGTAATTATTAAATAAGTTAGATATTTTTTTCTGAAAATATAGCTGTGGAGTGGAATGAAATTAAAGTGGTGTTTAAAAATAGGGTGGATATAAAAGAAAGAGAGATATGGTTAAGACGTATCAAGAATTATTTAGAGGGACTGACAAATGTTAATGTATTGCAGAATAATGGAATCTCACAGAAGAAGAAGAAGAAGAAGAAGAAGAAGAGCAATTGCAGAATGCTAAACACAAAATAAGGAATTGCCTCAATAATATGCATGAGTTCAGAAAGATTGCTGTTACACAACATTTTTGATAATAACTCTAGAGCACAAAAACTTTTTGCACAATGACTGAGGCAACGAAAAGTAGAAACATTTGTGGAACCTGTAACAAGTAAGATAACAAGAGATCCTGTAGAGGTACTAGAAATATTTTGGAAATTTTATGAAAGTCTGTATTAAATAGAGACGTATGGAAATCAAGAAAAGGTACAAATGGAAGTGTTTATGGAAGAATTAAACATGCCAAGGTTAGAGGTAGATGAGGCTCAATTACTAACAGGAAGGGAGGAGATGAGATAAAAATGGTAATGTATAACCAATCCACAGGAAATTCCTCAGGAATAGATGGTATTCCTGTGGAAGTTTGGAAGCTAGGAGGGAAAAACTGACAAAGATCTGGAAGGTTTTGTTTAACAGTATTTTAATAGGAGGAGAAGCATCAACATCCTGGAAGAAGGCGGTGGTGGTTGTAATACTTAAAAAGGATAAATATCCATCAGATCCAGCTTCATACAGGCCTATTTCTATCCTAAACCATGATTATAAAGTGCTAATGTGTATAACCACCAAAAGAATGATGAAGGTGATGCCAAAATTGACAGATATGAACCAATGTGGCTTTGTGGAGGGGAGGCAAACATTTGGCAACATTAACAGAGCATTGATGATCCAGAGGGAAGCAGAATGTAAGAAAATACCATTGCTGTTGGTGGGTCTTGATGCAGAGAATCCATTTTACAGAGTAAGCCGGGAATTAATGAGCAGGGCAATGGAAGTATTTGCATTCCCCGAAAAAATTATAAGGTTGATTAGGAAGATATATGAGGGATTGGAGGTGAAAATTAAAGTGGGTGTGTTCCTCTCTGATAATTTCTTTTCGAAAAGATTAACTAGGCAGGGGTGTCCCCTTTTCTCTTTGTTATTTGCATTACGTTTTGAACCATTGGCAAAGAAAATAAGGGATTCACAAATTCAAAGATATAATTGGTATGGCAGTCAAGAAAAGCTGTCTCTGCTTCCAGATGATATTATTTTATACCTGATAAAACCAGAAAATGACAGTTCAGTGTTGTGAAACATTTTGAGGCAGTTTCAAATATTTTTTGGGATAGAAAATTAATGAAACTAAAGCAAAGGCAATAGCTTTAAATTATGTACTCACACACAAATTGGTTCAGCAATATCCATATTTATGGGGACATGATAAAATGAAGTAATTAGGAGTATGAATTAAAATTATTCTGATGTGGCAGCTAAGGACATGTGGGAAGAGTCTAAACAAGAGATAATAAAAAACTAAGAAACTGGAAGCTCTGTTATATGAATATGGATAGCAAGATACAAGTAGTTAAAATGTTTAGTCCCTTTATTGCTATACACAGGTCAAGCATATTTTTATCATCCAGAGGAGAAGTTGTGGATAGCAATTAATAATGAGCTGAAGGATTTTTTTCTGGGAGGGGAAGACAGCAAGAGTTAAGTCAGATAATCTGATTCTTCCGATAGAACAAGACAGTTTGGGATTACCTGATTTTAAGGGGTATTCCAGAGCTATACAGTTAAGGCTCCTGTACATAGCACAAGTAGAAACCTATAATTCAAAGTAGAAAGGGATAATGATGAAATGGGTTGGGGGAGCTCAAGAAAAAGGAGAGAATGGGATTTTGGATGCAAACCCTTAAGGAGCATAATAATAACCATATAGAATATTATATTCATAAACTAGCAGAAAGTATTCTAAGAGCTAAGCCAACATGGTAATGGAGAAAGGAGATTCTGTCAATAGGGATGACTGTAATTAGGGATACAGTCCATAGGCAAGAAGGAGATGGAATTTATTAGAGAAAACTGGCAAAAGAACCAAGGTATTTGCAGCAAATATTTAGAGAGGGAAAGGTAATAGAATGGGAAGAGGCCAATAATTCATTTAGACTGCAGGCTAGAGATTGCCTTCCCTATCAAGGACTGATATCAGAGTATAGGCAATGAGAAAGAAATAGGGAGATACTAAGCAAAAGACCAGCACTGGTAGAGTTTTTAGAAGAATCTAGAACAGAAGCTGCTGTTAAAAAAGGAGTAATTAGTACAGCATATAAAATATTGCATGATAACTATAAGAAACAATCAGAGGTTACAAATGATTGGGAAGAGACATTGGATAGCCAATTCACGTAGAACAATGGGGGATCTGTGTATGTCTCCCAAATATACAACAAAGTGTAGAAGATTTAGGATCTTTGCTTGGAAGTCTTTACATAGGTGTTTTTATACCCCAAATAGACTCAAAAGAATTATTCAGTTAGACAGCAACTGTTGGAAGTGTGATGGGGAAGAAAGAGGTAATTGGGAACATATTTTCTGAGATTGTAATGAGTTAGCAGATTTTAAAGATTCCCTGCAGACTACTCTGTCGGAGATATTGGGTGAGCAAATTGGTGTAACTAAAATTATTTTTTAAGCTATGATACAGAATCAGAATTGCCTAGACATAGTAAAGCCTTGCTGAGTCTAATTATGCTGGCTGCCATAAAAAAGAATTACTGGAAAATGGAAATCAAAGTTTAAACCAACTGTTGCTAAACAAAACTGAATGGATGTTCGATACCCTCTGAATAGTATAAACTCCAATATATCACCAGCACTGTTTGACTGTTTATACTATTGGCTTTAAACCAACTGTACTAGAAGTAGTGGCTATAGTAACAGAGATAAAACAACTGCAATTGGAATCTTTAGAAAAAGAGCAAATTACATAGAAAAAATGGGGATTGTGGGAGCAATACATGCATTGGCAGAATGAGGTTTAAAATAAGGCAGGATCTGCATTAGCTATGTAATGTTTAACTGACAGTGACTGGATAGATTATAAGTGACGTATAATGTTTGCAACTAAAATTATATCGTTATGGTTTGTTTTCATTTATGCAAAGGTATGATTGCCTAAGTCATACGTGATGATTTTAAAAAAGATGTTTCTTGTTTAAAAAAATCTTTACATGGAGATTTAGCCCTGAGTAAGACCTGCTTATATGCACAACCCAGACAGACACCAACCTGGTTAACAACAAGAAGAAACTATACACCTCCTTAAGAGTGAACATGGAAGCTATCCTAAAAACTATAGACCAATAACTTGTCTTCTGACAATGTATAAGCTGTATACTGGAACTGATGCCAACAGAGTTTATAGTCATTTAGAAGAAAACTTAATCATGGCAATAGAACAAAAGGGTAGTAAAAGAAAGTCATATGGAACAAAGGATCATTTATTGTAAATTTCATAATGGAGAATTTTAAAAAGGGAAAGAATCTAAGTATGACATGGATAGATTACAAAAAAAATTTGACAGCATCCCACATTCATGGATAAAGGAGTGCTTACAGATGTATAAGATACACCCTATGTTGATCAATTACGTTACAGTGACCATAAAACACTGGCAAACCACTTTGCAGCTAAGCCATGATAAAGGACACATTATCCAAGGGATGAAAATTCAGTGACTCTTTGTCACCACTGCTCTTTTGCCTTGCCCTTAACCCATTAAGCTATCTACTTAACAATTTAGGTCATGGTTACAATTTGGCTACCAGAAAACAATGTGTAAAGACGTCTCATCTTCTTTTTGTGGGTGATTTAAAACAGTATAGTTCATCAGATGAGCAGCTGAAAGCATAACTGGAAGCAGTCAAAACTTTCTCAGATTATATAATAGTGTTATTTGGTCTTCACAAATGTGCAAAAGCAACATTTAAAACAGGAAAGTTGCATCACAAAGAAATTATCATTCTGGGACAGGAATGTGTTAAAATGAACTTGAGCAGGAGGGAATGTATAAATATTTGAGAACTGATGAAGGAGCGACAATAAAACATGAACAAATGTGAACAAAACTCATCAAGGAATATTTTAGAAAACCAAAATTAATACTGAAAACAGCCCTAACATCTAGGAACAAAGTCCAAGCTATAAACCAATTTGTTCCTCCTATTCTAACATACAATTTTGAGGTGAATGACTAGCCCCAACAGGTATTGTATCAGTTGGTTAGGAAAAGCAGAAGAATGTTTCACACTTATGTATACCGAGATATATATTCCTCCTTCTGAAGGAGGTATGGGTCTCCTAGAAACTAATTACATGTATTGATCTGCAATCCTAGCACTGTATACATATCTGCTGACTTCATCAGATCCGAACATAGTGTAAGGTCTAAAATATGAGGAGAAAATGTCTAAGATGACTTCCCTGCTTAGTCTGAAAGAAGCATATTTTTTTTAAACAAGAAACATCTTTATTAAATTATCACTTATGACATAGGCAGTCATACATTTATATAAATGAAAACAAACCATTTTGACATAATCTTCGTTGCAAGCATTATACATCACAAACCATATTGACATAATTTTAATTGCCAACATTATACATCACTTATAATCTATCCAGTCATTGTCAAACATTACACAGCTCATTCAAATCTTGCCTTCTTTTAAACCTCATTCCTTCCCTGTATGTATTGTTCCCACAATTCCCATTTTTTATGTAATTTGTTCCTACCCTTTTCTAAAGATCCCAATTTGAGTTGTTATCTCTGTTATTATATTCACTACTTCTAGTAAGTTGGTTTAGACTTTCGTTTCCATTTTCTAGTAATTGCCTTTTTTGGCAGCCACCATAATTAGATTCAGCAAGGAATTACTATGTCTAGGCAACTCTGATTATGTATCATAGCTCAGAAAAATAATTTCCCTAGATACACCAATTTTCACACCCAGTATCTCTGATAGAGTAGTCTGCAGTGAATCTTTAAAGTCTGACAACTCATTACACTCTCAGAAAATATGTTCCCAATTACCTCTTTCTTCCACATCACACCTCCAATATTTGCTGCCTACCTGAGGAAAAAAATCTCTGGAGTCTACTTGTGGCATAAACATAACTATGTAAACATTTCCAAGCAAAAATCCTAAATCTTCTAGATTTTGTTGCATATTTGTGAGAGAGACATTCATATATTCTCCTATTGTTTCTTTGTGAATCTCTTATCCAGTCTCTATTTCCAATCCTTTCTAACCTCCACTGATTGATTCTTATAGTTATATTTTATATGCTGTACTAATTATTCCTTTTTTAACAACAGCTTCTGTTTTAGATTCTTGTAAAAACTCTAACAGTGCTGGTCTTTTGTTTAGAACCCCACTACCACCATTTTTTGCTTTGCCTATACTCTGATATCAGTCCTTGCTAGGGAAGGCAATCTTTAACCTGCAATCTAAATAAATTATTGAAACTTTCCCATTCTATTATGTTTCCCTCTCTGTTTATTTGTTCCCAATACCTTAGTTCATTTGATAGTTTTCTCCAATAAATTCCAGCCCCCTCTTCCCTATTGTCTGTATCCCTAATTGCAGTCACCCCTATCAGCAGAATCTCCCTCCTCTATTCCCATGTTGGTTTAGTTCTTAGAATACTTTGTGCTACTTTATGAATATGGTATTCTGCATGGTTATTGTTATTCTCCTTAAAGATCTGCATCCAAAATCCCAATCTCTCCTTGTTTAATGAGTTTTCCCCTGCTTCATCATCATCCCTTTCCACTTTGAATGATAGGGTTTGGCTTGTGCTATGTACAGGAATGTTAACTGTGTAGTTCTGAAATACCCCTTCAAATTGGGTAATCCCAGTCTGCCTTGTTCTATTGGAAGAATCAGCTTATCCCAATTGTCTTTTGCCATCTTCCCCTTCCAGATAAAATTCTTCAGTTCTTTATTTATTGCTACCCACAACATCTCCACTGGTTGATAAAAATATGCCTGACCTGTGTATAAGACTTCTTCTTCTTTCAGCTTTTCCCTGTTCCTGTTAGGGGTCACCACAGTGGATCACCTGTCTGCTCATGATTGGCAGTAGAGTTTTACGGTGTCAAGTTGCCAGCCCAGTGCCAAACCTTCCACAGAAGGCATACACACACTCACACCTAGGGCCAATTTAGAGTGTGCAATCCACCTACAGCATCTATTTGGGATGTGGGAGGAAACCGGAGCACCCGGAGGAAACCCACATGACGACAGGGAGGACATGCAGACTCTGCACAGAAGGCACCCCAGTCAAGGATCAAACCGGAGAACCTCTTGCTGTGAGGCGTGACCTGTGTATAAGACTAAAGGGACTAAAAAAGTTTTAACTGCTTGTATCTTACTATCTATATCCATATAAAAGAGCTTCCAAATTTCTCAGTTTTTGTATTATATTTTGTTTAGTCTCTTCTCACATATCCTTAGTTGCCACACAATAGAATCATTTTTAATCCATACACCGAAGTACTTAATGTTATCATGTCCCCATAAATATGGATATTGCTGCACCAATTCATGTGTTTGTACATAATTTACAGCTATTGCCTTTGTTTTAGCTTCATTCATTTTGTATTCCAAAAAGATATGAAACTGACTCAAAATGTTCCAAAAAACTGAAATGTCATTTTCTGGTTTTGTCAGGTATAAAATAATATCATCTGCAAATAGAGACAGCTTTTCTTAACTACCAGACCAATTACAGCCTTGAAGTTCTGAATCCCTTATTTTCTTTACCAATGGTTCTAAATATATTGCAAATAACAAAGGGGAAAGAGGAAAACCCTGCCTGATTCCTCTGCTCAAGCAGAAATGACCAAAGAGGACCCCACCCACTTGAATTTTTTTCCTCCGATCCTTCATATATCCTCCTAATCAACCTTGTAATTTTATCAGGGAATGGAAATGCTTCCATTGCCCTGCTCACAAACTCTCAGCTTATTCTGTCAAATGCTTTCTCTGCATCAAGGCCCATCAACAACAATTTTCTTACATTCTGCTTCCCTCTGGATCATCAGTATTCTGTTAATGTTGTCAGATGTTTGCTTCCCCTCCACAAAGCCACATTGATCCATATATATCAATGCTAGTATCACTTTTGCCATTCTTTTAGCCATTATAGACATAAACACTTTATAATCATGGTTTAGTTTTGAAATGGGCTTATGCAAAGCTGGGTCTGATTGGTCTTTAGGTATTACAGCCACAACAGCTTTCTTCCAGGATCTTGGTAGCTCTCCTCTTAAAATACTGATAAACCAACAAAACCTTCCAGATCATTATCAGTTTTTCCCTCCAAGCTTCCAAACTTCCATAGGAATACCATATATTCCTGGGGACTTTCCTGTGGATCAGTTATACAGTATGATTTTTATCTCATCTCCTATCTTAATTGTTAGTAACTGAGCCTCATGTACCTCTAACCTTGGCATATTTATTTCTTCCATAAACATTGCCATTTATACCTTTACTTGATTTCCATATTGTTCTTCTTTATACAGACTTTCATAGAATTTCCAATATTTCTAGTACCTCTACAGGGTGTATTGTTATTTTCCTTGTTATAGGCTTCCTAAGCTTGGTAACATCCCTTTCTACTTTCTGTAGCCTGAGTCACTGTGTTAAAAATTTTTGTGCTCTAGAGTTATTATCAAAAAACAGTTGCTTAACAGCAATCTTTCTAAACTCATACATATTATTGAGGCAATCCCTTATTTTCTGTTTAGCATTCTGCAGTTGCTCCTCTTCTTGCTCTGTGAAATTCCCTCTATTCTGCAATACTTTAACATCTGTCAGTCCCTCTAAAAAATTCTTATTACTTCTTAACCATACCTCTCTTTCTTTTATTTCCACCATATTTTTAAATTCCACTTTAATTTTATCTCACTCACTAGCTATATTTTCAGATGTTTTTAATCTTCTCTAATTGCTCCTGAATAATTTCCACTACCCTAATCTTCTCTAATTGCTCCTGAATAATTTCCACTACCCATTCCTTAAATTCCTCTCTTTTCAACAGATAAGTGAGAAAGTGCCAGTGCCCCATTTTTATTTCATTAGTCTGTGTTTTATCTGAAATGATTATTGAGTGCATATCAAGACTTTCAATTAAATGCACGTCCCTGTGAAATGTAAATTCTGTCTAGCCTTGCCCAGTTTTTGTATCTTGAAGAATAATATGTAAATTCCTCTGAACTCCTAGTACTAAATTCACATCTTCCATGCCAAATATTTTCATAAATGTCTTCAAAAATATACTCTCTTTTGTTATATTTTCCCTTCTGGGCCACCAGGACACATCTTCACTGCTGCAAACCAAATTCCATTCCCCACCTACAAGTAATATTCCTTGTTGAAAGTTGATTATTTCTCCCAGAATTTTCTTAAACTCCATTATAGAAATTTTAGGTGGAATATAACTATATGCCAGTGTAATCTTCCTCCCTTGCCAGTAGCCCCTTAGTACTACAAATCTACCATTATTATATTTTTTATCCTATTCAATCACTATTGGAGCTTCTCTTGCAATTAATATAAGTACTTCTCTTTTCCTTTGTCCCAGTTATTCGTCATTCTCGAAATCAACTTAACTGGCTTGAATTCCCAAATCTCCTCTCATTCCATCAGCTTTCTTTCGCCCATAAACTTCTACTACTTCTTGAAAAAACCCCAGCACTATCTAATCTACTTAAACTACAAACTGATACCAGACAATTTCGCTCTAGTGATAAAAAATTAATCAAGGTGACCAAAAGCAGTAGCACAGCAGGTGACCCCTCTTCCTTAACTACATCAGTAAAATTTGGAACTCATTACCTTCTGCTATTACCTCAGCCAGCTCAATGGTTACATGCAAAAGGCTACTAAAAGAACACCTAAAACTTGCATGGCTATGCCCTTGCTACCCACCAGGTTGACCCATATCATACACATCCTCTGACCCACTCTCGTGTTCCCTTTCACTTCTTTCCCTTCAAGAATCATGACTCCTCCTTATAGCGCCTCACCTGCAAATACCCACACCAACAGTCCGCAATTATATACATTTCAACTTTAAATCCAACCACATCTCACAAAACTAACCCCTAACATCCACTACCCACCCCCTTTTACTTACATTTGTCTCAATAAATGTTATTACTGGAAACCAGTACATTCTAAGTACTACTTAACTCTAATTTTAAACTATGGAATTTTGTTAAATCTTGCAACTACCAATGAATTTTGTACTTTGTAACCTTAAAACTATGGAATCTTGTTAAATCATATGTTTTCCTATGAATACTTGCTTGCTATGTAGAAATGTCATACTTGTTTGTTCTTAATCTGTGGAGCTTTTCTTCCCAGGCATCTGCTGAAAATGGACATGAATCCAGTTGGACTCTCCTGGTCAACAAATGTAAAATAAATAAAATAAAATAAATTATTTCACTGAGTAACCATCTTGAAAACCTTTCTTTATCTAATTCACATGTTCAGTTCTTTCCAAATGTGTCTCCTGTAGCATAGCTATTTGCACTCTACATTTTTAATATAGTTCACTACTCTTTCTTTTTTGTATTTATCTGTAAGACCATTGACATTTAAAGACATTACAGAAAGCATCATTGTGTTAAAAAGTAATTATTGCCACCTTTTGTGTGTAACAGCTTTTTTTGTTAAGTGTCTAGTTCCAGCTTTTGTGTTACATACATACACTGTTTGGCAGGTTGATCTTTTATACAGTTGTTTCTTGTCATATCCATTTGAGCCTATGGCATATCTTACAAACTCTAAGTGGGATTCAATAAAGCTACACTGTGGTTTTTCTACTGTGTGCACTTCGTGGCGCAGTGTGCACACTGGCATGGAAAGTTTTAAGTTATAAATGGATCCCCTTCAGTTTCCCCTAGCTACACGGTTACCTTCTGGTGTAGATTCAGGGCTGTCAGCATGGTGAAGATGTAAATGAGGTCTGAACTCATTAGAATTGCTGAATCACAAAAAATTGGATCCGTGTAGGGATGTAAACATAGCGCAGGCACTCCCTCAGTGTTGGTGTTTAATGGATGGCAACTGTGAATGCTTACATCAGGTGGGTGTGTCAGGTTAGACTTACAAAGTGTTACATATATGTCTGCCAAGGTTGGAAATGCAAGTAAGCAGTGCACAATTCACAAGTTCTGTTTCATTAACGTCCAACTTCCTCTTCATTTGTGTGAAAATTTTGTTTTCTCTGTCAGTTTTTTATTATTATTTTATTATTTTTGGCCATTGTTTGTGGGATGCGGAGCTTAGTGCAATCACGAGCAATATAGGAATAATGGATGGTTTGGCTATGCTTATCTGTTTGAGCGGTGTTGTGCAATGGGGAAAAGGGAGATCTTAAGAATAACTAGTACATAAAGGAATGTCATGTAACTCTTCCAGTGGCAGTATTGCTAAACTCTGTCAGTTAATACTGAGTCTGTGGAATACACCTGCCTACTTAACTGACTCTGTGGTAGCCGGTGTTAATGCAGTGATATGTTCCTTTTAGGAGCTAGATGGTACTGGGTTTGAATACAGGTGTATCTAATATTTGTAACTAATTTTGCTTTACCATTGGTGCCTGTCGGTGCATGATGTGCACCATTGCACAATAATGCATTAAAGAAAAGAAATGTGGAAGACAGGACAGTGGTGAAATTGGGATGCTAAAGTCTGACAGTTAGTATTGAGTCTCTGGAATACACCTGCTACTTAACAGACTCTGTGACAGCAGGTGTTAATGCAATGATACATTCCTTTTTGGGGCCATATGGTACTGGATTTAAATACAGCTGTATCTAATACTTTTAACTACATTTGCTTTACCATTGGTGCATGTTACTGAGCGATGCTCACCATTGCACAATAATGCATTAAAGAAAAGAAAAGGGGAAGATAGGAAAGTGGTAAAATGGAGAGCAAGCATGGGGAAGAACAAATGGAAAGAAATACAGGAATGCGCAGGACAGAGATAGGAAAGAACCACAGCTATCCATTTCTCCAACTGTAAAAAATGATAATATGTGCAGAGAGAGAGAGAGAGAGAGAGAGGAATGCTGGGGAAGGGATGTAGGTATGTCTAGGTCTAGTAAGTTGGGTAGGTATGGAAGCAATTGGAGATAGGCAAGACAAACAAGACACAGGGACATTGATGGACAGAAGAGGTTGGTGGATACCATGGATGGGATGAGGGTGGGGACATCCAGGACCCATGGATGTCAAACTGGTTGACAGATTAATAGAGTCTTCACCCATAGGACTGTCATCACTGTCACTTTTACTTGCGGGCTTGGGAAATTGCTTGGAATCATTAAAGGATTTTATTTCACCCTGTGTATTTGGAATATTGTTTGGAATTAGTAAAGATTTTAGCCCACTCTGACCTGGTTCCATTGATTTCTCTTTTCATGTATCACTGTCATCTCACTCTGCCACTGTCTGGAAGTGCTCTATGTCCCCTCCTCCTACTGGTCCTACATAAAATGAGGGAGCGCAACCCCTCCAGCTGGCACAAGTATGCACCAACAGTGCTGCGCACAGCCCTATCCACCATTCCTGGCACTTAAGCATGGGTGATAAAAGTACAGTTTTGTACCTACCATAAATGTAGATGTTCGAGGATTCCATTGCTGCAGTCCTTACTATTGGGTATAGTCCGCGTCCAGTCGGCCCGAATACCAGAGTATAAGGCTGACGTCGGTCAGGGCGCATTAGACTGACGTCAGTACGTCAGGGTACTAATGCGCATGACCGACGTCATATCCTCAGTCTTTTCTTGCCCCAGATGTCAGAAGACCCTAAAAAGACAAGTCCCAAAATACCTGCACCAAAAACATGTACAATATATACAAGAATATATACAAAAATATAAGCATGTAAACTCACCTACACAACCACCCCTAAACACAGAGGGGAAGGAGGGAGGGTAAATTGGACTGCAGCAATGGAATCCTCGAACATCTACATTTATGGTAGGTACAAAACTGTACTATGTTCTTCGTCTTCCATTGCTGCAGTCCTTACTATTGGGTAGAATCCCAAAGCAGAGGTAAGGAGGCTGGCAAATCATAAAGATGTAGGAGCTGACAACATGCCTTGCAAAACAGCTGTGGCAAAACCAGCCCTAGACTTAGAGTAGATAGGAAGGTGATAATGCTTAGAGAAAGTATGCACTGAACTCCAAGTAGCTGCTTCCAAAATATCCTTAGTTGCCACCCCCCTTAGAAATGCTGTTGAAGTGGCAGTAGCCCTAGTGGAATGAGGCCTAATCCCAGCTGGAATCTCCTTGCCATGATGGGAATAACAAAATGCAATGCAAAAGCCAATCCACCTAGAAATAGTTTGTTTTGACACAGGCTTGCCCTGTGAACTCAAAGCAAACGAAACAAACAACTGCTGAGACTGCCTAAAATCCTTAGTCCTGCTTAAATAATAATGCAATTGCCTGTGTACATCTAAAGTGTGCAAAATCTTTTCCCCTTTGTTTTGAGGGTCTGCATAAAACGTAGGCAAATTAATAGTTTGGTTTAAAGCCACACTAGAAACCACCTTAGGCATAAAGGAAGGATTAGTACGTAATGATACCCTATCCTTATGGAAAATCAAAAAGGGCTCTACTGCCATAAGGGCCTGCAACTCAGACACCCTTCTTGCAGAAGTAATAGCCAACAGAAAAGCAGTCTTCCATGACAAGTATTTCAATTCAGCAGTAGCTGCAGGCTCAAAAGGTTGTAGAGTAAGTTTTTCCAACACAAAATTGAGATCCCAAGCAGGAGTAGGAGCTCTACGTGGGGGTCTTATATTCTTTGCCCCTCTAAGAAACTGCTTGAACAAAGGATGCGAAAACAAAGGTGGGTCACAATCATAGTGAGCTGAAATTGCTGCAGCATGAATCTTAATGGAAGAGAAGGACAAACCTTTGTCCAATAACTCAGTAAGATATTGAAGAGCCACACTCAAATTAGGCTCAGAAATCTCCAAATTCTTTGCTGTACTCCAAAATAAAAATCTCTTCCATTTTTCTGCGTACACTCTCCTTGTACTAGGTCTTCTAGCTTCCATAATCACATTTAAAACTTGTTGAGGAAGTTGAGACCTGCTGTGTTTCAACACAGAATATGCCAGGCTGTTAGATGAAGAGAATGAAGCTTGACATTGAGCAGATGACCGTCCTTCTGAGATAACAGATGAGGAATCAGAGGTAAAGGCCATGGAGGCTTCTTTACCAGACTCCGTAGTAGTGGGTACCAGTGTTGCCGAGGCCAATCTGGAGCTATCAAAATCATCCTTGGCCTGTCTTGTCTGACCTTTAATAGTACCTTTGGAAGAAGAGGCAGAGGAGGAAAGGCATACACATGAAGGTTTTTCCAACTGAAAGACAGAGCATCCACTTTCCAAGCTGTGTGATGAAACCCCTTTGTGCAATACTTTGGCAGCTGGTGGTTTAGTGGAGAAGCGAACAGATCTATGTCTGGAGTTCCCATGACACTGTCAATTTCTGAAATACATGAAGATCCAGTTTCCACTCGTGGGGATCCATGATTTGTCTGCTTAACACATCTGCTAAGGAGTTCTGTGCTCCTGGCAGAAACCTTGCCTGAAGAGTTAGTTGCAAGCTTAGCGCAGTCTCCCATAAAATCATTGCTTGCCTGCATAGAGGATAAGAATGTGTTCCCCTTGCTTGTTGATGTACCACATGACAGTTGTGTTGTCTGTTAGAATCAACACCTGCCCTGGAAGAAGTAACTCCTTGAAAGCCATTAATGCAAACTGGACTGCTAACATCTCCTTCATGTTGATATGTAGATGCTGTAGTCTGGCAGGCCACTTGTCTTGTATCCACTTTCCATTTAGATGAGCTTCCCAAGCAATGTCCGAGGCATCTGTCGTTAAAATCTGACTTGCCTCTGGCCGGGTCACAGAGAGTCCCTTGTTTAGGTGACATTCCTGAGCCCACCACAAGAATTCTTTTTGAAGGCAAGGTATTATTGGAATGACAGTGTCCAAATCCTGGCAGTGCTGTGTCCATACATTTTGAGATACCATTGTAGCTTCCTCATATGCAGTTTGGCATTGGGAAGCACCAGAATACAAGATGCCATGAACCCTAATGCTTGAAGGACTGTCCTTGCAGTCAGCACGGACTGATGAGATAGTTGATGGAAGTAAAGTGACAGACTCTTTTGTTTGTCCGGGGTTAAAAGGCCATCTGGGCTGCTGTATTCAGTCTCACACCCAGAAAGCACATGTCTTGAGAGGGTACTAGACTGGACTTTATTTCGTTCACAGAATACCCTAGGCATCTTAGCACTGCTATAACATATTCCAGATGCTGTAGAAGGTCTTCCTTTTCTTGAGCCAGAATCAGGCAGTCGTCCAAGTAAGGATAGATTTGAATTCCTTGAAGCCTGAAGTAAGCTATCACTGGAGCCAGAACCTTTGTGAATACTCTGGGCGCAGTAGATAAGCCAAAGGGCAATGCAGAGAACTGATAATGAGAATTTCCAGCTCGAAACCGCTGATACTTCCTGCAACTTAGCCTTATAGGCACATGAAGGTAAGCTTCCTTGAGATCTAAAGTTACCATCCAGTGATCTTTGCCCAGCAGAGGTAAAAGCTGTTGTAACGTCAACATCTTGAACTTGGGAATGTCCAGAAAAGTGTTGAGGAGAGATAAATCCAAAATTGGTCTCCACGTGTTCCCCTTCTTTGGTACTAGGAACAGGCGAGAATAAAATCCTAGGCCCCTTTCTGATACAGGGACTGGCTGAATGGCCCCCATCTGGAGTAACTGAGAAACTTGCTTGTGAGCCTCCATTCTTTGTGGAGGAGGAACGTCTGGCATGGCTTTGAAAGGGGGCATTGTATGGAAATAAAATCTGTAACCGTGGTGAATGATATCCAACACCCATTTGTCTTGAGTAATTAAATCCCAATTTTCTTTGAAAAGAGACAGTCTTCCTCCCAAAGGAGCTGCCAGACGAGAATCTACTGGCAGCTGAAAAGACAGGTCATTGGGTCTGTTTACGAAAGGACTGACCCCTGCCCTCACCAGAAGTCTGAGCAGGTGAACTCCCTGTTCTAGGCCTAAAAGAACCTTGAGCCCTGCCCCTACCACGTCTAGACCTACCCCTAGACTGGGAATCATAAGCAGGATATGTCCACCCCTTAGCAGGCCAATTTCTACTAAACTTGGTGGCTGCACCTGCAAAAATCTTTAACAGTTTGCATAGACTTAGCTTTGTCCTCCATTTTCTTTAAAACTGCTTCCACAGGCGATCCAAACAACACATCAGACTGTAAAGGAGCATCCAAAATCCTTGTCTTAACATGCTCAGCTAAATTCTGATCCTTCAACCAGGCATGCCTGCGAAGAACAGAACTAGTAGCAGCCACCCTCGAGGAGGCCTGTACAGCATCAAAACCACATTGCAAAGAATGCTTACCCACTTGCTCAGACACATGAACCAAGTCCAGCAACTCTTTACACTCAATACCTTCCGCCAAAGCATCCACCTTAGATTTTAATTGTGAAAGGAGATAATTCTGATATTTTAGCATGTGAAACTGACAATTCAACGCTCTCATGGCTAGAGTGGAAGAAGTATACACTTTCTTTCCCCACCTATCCAAGGCCCTTGCCTCTTTATCAGTGGGAACAGGATTTTTAACCACAGAAGCCTTAACACCTTTAGGCCCTTGAGAAATAGTTTCTGGGTCTGCCCTAGGACTCTTAAACAAATACTTATGAGCTTCGGGCACCCTATAATACCTATCAGGCTTAACAGGAGCAGGAGGCAAAGAGTCAGGATTCAGGGAAGCCTCTGCAAAAACATCTTCCACCACATTCAACACAGGAGGAATAGCTAAGGGCCTATGCTGGGGCTATAACAAGAATTCCCTAAGCCTTTTCCTGGAATCAGAGTAATCCTGGCCTTCCCATTTAAAGTGCTCCCTCATGGAATGCAGAGTCTCTGAAAATGAGAAATCCTCAGGAGGAGAAGCTGTAGGAGTGGAATCATCCACATCAGAATCAGAATAAGTAGGATACTCCTGCAAGTCTTCCGCAGAAGACTCTGAAGCCTCTGAACACTGTTCAAAACTATCAAACTCGGTTCCACCCTAGGCCTCTTATCAGGCGGGGCATAGAACCTCTAATCATAGTAATCAAATCTTCTGCCATTTTAAGCATATGTTTCTTAGGTACAGAACCCGAAATGCTAGGAGAAGCCCCCACTGAAGCTGAACTAGGCCTACCTCTCAAAGAAGTTTTGGCAACAGAAGGAGAGGCTCTAACTACCTTGGGAAGAGAGGGAAGAACAGTTACCTGAGAAGCCCCCTCAGCCTGGCCTACCTCCTGAGAAGGCACATCCTGTAACAGTAAAGTTTCTGCCTGAGACTCCATGGAAACTCCTGGCAAAACCTCTGGCTCCACTGAGCCTTCTAAAGAACCGACGTCCGGGACTGCCGGTTCATCAACCCTAGGCTTCACTGTTTTGTCCTTGCGCTTCTTGGATGAAGCGGGCATCGGAGCATCCGACGGCATTTTATAATTGCAACGCTTCCCAAACACTAACCTGGCACAGTCTAACCTCCTCTTAATAGTGCGTTTGTTAAACCTAGCACAAGAGCGGCAACCAACAACGTCGTGCTCAGGCCCTAAACAAGGTATACACAAGGTATGGTAATCCCTATGAGGTATCTGTTTCCCACAAGAAATACAGTTATTCACTTTTTCTGACATCCGGTAAAATACTGAGGCAAGAAAAAACAAAATGTTCCCCAACGGGGTACTTAGCCAACTCTGTTTCGGTCTGAAACTCCGGTTTCGGAAATATTTCAGAACGCCAACCTGCACTCGCAAAACTGCTTCTGCATCGGACCATGCGGCAAAAAAGACTAAGGATATGACGTCGGTCATGCGCATTAGTACCCTGACGTACTGACGTCAGTCTAATGCGCCCTGACCGACGTCAGCCTTATACTCTGGTATTCGGGCCGACTGGACGCGGACTATACCCAATAGTAAGGATTGCAGCAATGGAAGACGAAGAACATCTTACCTCCCCTGCCACTGCTCGCAAAGGGAACCACTGGCCTATCCTCTGAGGCAGAACTACCTGGGGGGGAGCAGGTAGTGCAGGGGCAGCAGATGTGGTGCTGCCAGGTTGGCTGCCAGACATGATGGGCAATGGTGCAGGGGCTGGTAGAGTGGGGGCAGGTGGATCCTGTGGGGCAGACCCACCCCGCTGTGCTGAGGAATATTTTGTGATGTGGTACACATGGATGACATGGACACATTTTGAAGACATACAATAAAATAAAACAAAAAAAGAAAAAAAAAGAGATAAGGGTTGAGGTGAGAGAAACAAAAGAGATATGATTAGTACCTTCATATGTAACATACAATGCCTTAATATAATTATTTGACTCTATTATCTTAACCTTTACTCTTAAGACTACAACCCCCTAACAGATAACTTATTACTTTTAAGACTAGCAGCTCCTAACAGATGCACACTATACTACAGATTGCAGCAAGTACTCCTTTACACATGCATATATTGCACATATGCGTGTTCCAGTTATCCAGATTACAGTTTACCGCAGGCCATGTGTGCCATTGGTATAGAGCTTTTACTTTAAACCTTTAATTTACACATAATTGAAGAATTAACAGTTATTGTATAGTTGGGAAGTGTGTATTTGAATCCATCACCTCTGATTAAAGTCTAATATTGTAATCCTGGTTTGTGATGCAGACTAATGCATGCATACTTGCCTTTACAGTTGGAATATGCATGTTCAATTAGATACAACTGTATAAAATACCAAAAAAAAGCTATCTTTAACTTTTAATGCTACAATAACATTACTTTTCTGCTGCATCCATACCACATGTCTCCCTTATCCTCACCAATCTAGTGGCATCGGTCCTAACATTGCACTCCCTTTCCATGGCGGCTGTGGGAAAAAACAGAACAGAACAGAATAGAATTATCAATACCAGTCTTGCCTACATTCAGGATTTAAACCTTACAAGTACTCTCTGTAGCTGATACTTACATATGTATGGGATGTCCTCTGTCCTAAAGTCCTCGATCCAGGCATCAAGGGTACCCCTCTTCCTCCTCCAGAGGTCGTTGTAGTGCTGCCTATATTGTTCACCAGTGCAAGGGATACCAGTGGCACTGGTCACAGCCCGGGTCAAATGATCCCAAGCCTCTGACTTATACTGGGACCCGGAATAGTCCCTCTGCAGCAACCTGGCACTGTGGTATTTCACTAGGAGTCCAAAAAAATCTTGGGCTCCTGGACACCCTAACTCTGAGCCCTAAATCTCACACCCTCTCCACGAACACCTGCCATGTCTATCACAGATCAATAGCAATGGAGAATGAAAGTTTCCTGCCAATTCCAGTTATCACGTTTACTAGGAATTAGACACTGTTTGAAAATGGTGCTCATTGTGCATCATCATGAAAACACGCTGCTCTGAGGTGCATGATGATAAGTGGTGCGCAACAGTGGCAAGCAATGCAGTTTTAAGATTTTCGATGCACAGGCAGTTGTGTATGTGTGTTTGACAAATGCAAAGGTCATAGCAGTCCAGAGAGCAAAAATAACCTTATAAGAATATAGTATACAGTATACCCACAGTCATACATTTGATAATAAATATGATAATACATATATAAATAAATAAATAACTGACACAATATTAGTGTCTCAGCCCTCATACATATAATTAATATCAGCTACACTATGGCAAGTGTTATAAGTGAGAGTGACTATAATGGGAAGTAGAACAACAATAGAAGTGTATGGAATATGCTGTATTTGAACCCAGGACCATGTGCATGACACTCCTTTGCTAGCATCTGTTGCCACAAGAGAGTTGAAATAACAGCTGTTCATGTTTCAATTTATTGTTATAAACTGCATTGTTGCAACAGTACAACAAAGGTTGCACATGCTGTACTAGAACCAGGATCATATAGGTTCATAGGTAGGTACTAGGCTATCTGCCCAAAGGCATTTATAAGCCTAGCCAGAATGTGTTGGCTTTCGCCGCCCCCTTAGATTAGTTCCTTGTGCCTCTGTCCAGCAGAGCCAATGAAGTGATCCCCGAGGTAAACTTTCTGTTTCCCATCCACTCGTCAAGGTTTCTTTTGAAGAGTGTTAGCGAGGAGCTCTGCCTAATGTAGATTGGAATCTTGATCCAAAGCATGGGAAGTCTCTGGGACAGGACTCTATCCCTCCAGCATGTCCTATTTATTTTGTGGTGAGGTTTAGATCCCTAGAGCATGTCTTTAGGTGGAGCATGTCCATCAATTCTGGGTTGGACATGGCCTTGTATGTCAGGCAGAGATCACCTCTGAGTAGACGATATGCAACTGAGTACAGCTGGAGTTTCTTCAGTCGAGCTGCATAGGGCATCTGTTTGAGGCCAGTGATCCTCTTGGTGAGGTACTTCTTTGGTCTTTCCAGCTGTTGCAGGTGTCTTGTAAAGTACATCCCAAATGGGGCATTGTACTTTATGATGGGTCTGATGAGTGATGAGTAGAGGGGCACAATGACCTCTTTTGATCTGGATGTAAACTCTTTTGTGATTAGGTGGGCAACGTAGAAGGATTTTCTAACCACTTTGGCAATGTGATTATCAAAGGTGAGATTACTCTCTACTTGGGTCCCCAGATCCCTTATTATGTCTTCCAGATTAGGGACTACCACCTATGTGGTAGTTTGTGGGTACTTTGTTTTTTCCAAAGGGGATGACTATGCACTTTTTGGCATTTAGCTTGAGGCCATGATTTTGACACCAGGTATCCGTCTCAGTGAGACCCTTTTGGAGGATGTCTGTGTCAGCCGTTGAGTCAATTACAGCCCCTAGTTTGCAGTTGTCTGTGAACTTGGTCAGCCATAGTCCTCCTGTGCTTGCCTGTACCTCTGAGAAGTATATGCCGAACAGAAGGGGTCCTAGGACTGAGCCCTGGGGAGCGCCACTTATAACTGGTTTAGAGTCGGACCTAGCTCTCGCAACTCTCACCATGTGGGTTCTGTCCTTGAGCCAGGCTGGTGAGCTTGTCTGTAATACCAGAATGGGGAATGGTGTCGAAGGCCTTTGCGAATCTGTATTCCAGTCCTACTTTTATACCTGCTGCCACAGGCAATAGCATTGATTGAGTGTATCCGGTGTCTATTTTTGGATGTCTATTTTCTGAGTGGTCTACTTATCCAGTAAAAATGGATAAATAGTTGAAATGAGGAAACGCAATCTATGACATACAGAGTAGAAAATGTTAGTACACATGAGATATTTCTACATAGGGCTGGATTTCAACTCTCACTCCAGTGCATCTTAAGAAAACAGGATGGGTGCCTTATCCCTCTGTCACACAAACAGCTTTGCAGCAAAGAACTGAAGTCATTCTTCACACAACCAACTGCAACAGAATGTACACTGATATCAAGCCATACACTCTTATTTGTACATTTATTAAATTTATTATATTTGGATGTAGTGCACTTAGTGATCACACAATGTGTTATGATTACTGCTTGCAAATATACATCTCTGTTTTACCTTTCTGAATTTCTTGGTCATTCATCAGTTATCTGATTAGTACTCTGACACATGCAGTGTGTAAGCCATTTTATATCACTGGCCGTAAAATGTGCGAGGTTATTAACTGGGAATAATATGATATGCAGTGGGGAACAACTGAAGGGCAAGTTGGATGTCTCATACAAGCATAGAATGCTGTTCTGGGGGGAACAAAGCAGAGTTACTGTTATGGCACAAACAAGAATGGACTATTCTTTTGGGGGAGGAGCAAAGGTAAGTTAATGCTATTGCATAAACAATATGTTGATCTTGTTACTCTTCTTGTTTTGCATCCTGCCTGTTGTTTGTTCTTGTGAGGGTTGTTGTCACTCTCCTACTTTGGACACAATAGAAGAGTCTTTGTGGGTCCTTTTCAAGCAGCTTTATTTTATACAAACACATCACAATAGACGTTTACTGACTTTAACTTAAGTAACTTATATACAAACTAACTGCTGTAATCATACATGCTTACACTCTGGCTGCACTCTCAAAATGGCACCAAGAATGGCACTTGCTTAACATTTATAAGTGCAGGCTCAGTCTTTAACGTGCTTCTTAAAGATACAACACATAGCACGTGCTCTCTGATCTACATCCTCCCTCTTGAAAAAACAGAAAATGCAATGTTATGAATCTTTTGACATGCAGAAATCACAGACAATTCTTAGTCATGCATTTATACAAGCTATGATATATATATATATATTTATATATATATATATATATATATATATATATATATATATATATATATATATGGGTTCCTATCACTTCATCGAACTGTGTAATCACCGACACTCACCTCTTCTACACCAATCCATCGACGTCCATATCATCGACAATTCCGGTAAGTGATCTTCCCCCTCACAGGACCCATGGTAGCGCTTCTTCCTGTGTTACACCGATCAGGGTTTACGTGATTCCGTAGAATTTACCTTGAAAGCGCTACCATGGGTCCTGTGAGGGGGAAGATCGCTTACCGGAATTGTCGATGATATGGACGTCGATGGATTGGTGTCGAAGAGGTGAGTGTCGGTGATTACACAGTTCGATGAAGTGATAGGAACCCACATATATATATATATATATATATATATATATATATATATATATATATATTTACACAGTTAAGTCCATGTTGCTACATATTTCACATAGCCATAGTGTGTGACATAAAACTGGGAATTGGATTTCACATAGCCATAGTGTGTGACATAAAACTGGGAACTGGGCTTAACTATTGGAGCTGTTTTTGAAAAATGTTTGATCTATGATTTATTTGGAGCATCATCAGGAATGGAATCAGAGGTAGGAACACTCTCTGGGATGGAAACTACATTTGGTTCACTCTGTGATTTAGAGTCACTATATCAATGTTGTGATGATGATTCTGGTACAGGTAACAGATGTTTACGGTTTTGCCTGTACTGCCTGCCTTCTGAGTCTATAAGGTAGGATCTTGGTTCAGGACATATGCCAATAACTTGACCTATGCAGTTGAAACCTTTTTCTGTGTGAAGTCTGACCGTTTTTCCTTCCCTTAATGGAGAAAGAAGTTTGCTCGACTTGTATGATGACTTCTGGATAGAACACTTCTTAAATAATTGAGCCTTGATGGTCTTATCATTCTTGGCTTTCAGCTTTAGTAGATTGGTAGTAATAGGTAGTGTAGTTCTTGTTTTCCTGGAAAGAAGTTGTTGAGCAGGAGATCCCAGAACATCATCATGTGGTACGTTCCTAAGGTAAAGCAGATAGAAAAAACATCTGGTTGTCCTTTCAAGTAGTTGTTTCACACTCTGCACAGCATGCTCAGCTAGGCCATTCAACTGAGGATACTCAGGACTGCTGGTGGTATGTAGAAAGTCCCATTCTCTTGCAAATTTCTGAAACAACTGGCTAGTAAATTGTGTACCATTGTCAGAAATAATTTTGTGCAGACTACCATGGACTGAGAAATGACATTTCAGCTTAGTGATAACAGTAGTAAATGTGAGATTAGGTATTAGATCAATCTCAAACTAATTTGAATAAGAGTCTACCAATACCAAGTAGTGTTGATTGTTCCACTCGAAGGTATCAGTGGCTACTGTTGACCAAGGTAGTTCAGGAACTGGATGTAGCTGAAGTGGTTCTTTGCAAGTGCGGTCTAGTACTATTGCATACTGAGCAAGAAAAAAGTACTTTATTAATGTATTTTAGTAATGAAGGCCAAAATACTAATTCTCTCACTTGCCTCTTAGTGGATGCGGAACCTGGGTGACCACGATGCAAAATCTTGGTTTACTCATGTTGTAAGGAAGCAGGTACAACAATTTTAGGACCTTTGAAAATAATGCCATCTTCCATCAACATTTCATCTCTGTAGGGAAAATAGGTTTTCACTTTTGGTAGTACACTAGATTGCATTGATGGCCATCCAACATTAAGGTAGTGATTGAGCTTTTGCAAAATTGTATCAGTTTTTGTGTGCTCTCTCAACTCATCAAGCTTAGTGGTAGAAAAATTACACACTACCATCACATCAAAGTCAAAATTCCCTATGTCAAGCTGTTCCTTTGTATTCCTGTGTGATCTGGGTAAAGTATCAGCCAGATAGATTAGTTTGCCTTTCGTATAGACCATTTTGAAGTTGTACTTTTGCAATTTGAGCATCTTTCTTTGTAATCTTGCTGGAGCTTAATGCATAGGCTTCTTTAGAATAGTAACTAGAGGTTGGTGGTCAATTTCAATCTGAATAGCTCGACCATAAATATAATCATGAAACTTGAAACATGCAAATACTATTGCCAAAAGTTCTTTTTCAATTTGAGCATACTGCATCTCAGTTTGGTAAGTGTTCTAGATGCATAGGCTGCTGGTCTGCCCTCTTGAAGTATAACTGCGCCTAGACCAAATTTTGAAGCATCACAGGAAAGAGTAACTGGTTTGTTCACATCATAGTATTTTAATGTAGGTGGGGTGGCAATTTTCTGCTTGATGTCTTCAAATGCCTTCTGGTGCTGTTCCAACCATAACCATGCAACATTTTAGCTTGTTAGCTCTCTTAAAGGTACTGTCAACTCAATGAAGTCTGATATAAACTTGCCTAAATAGTTGACCATGCCTAAGAAATGCTGTACAGCTTGAACAGTGTCTGGTACTGACATCTCAAGAATAGTTGGTTGCTTGGTCAGGTCTGGTCTTAAGCCAGTACTGGTAAATAAATGACCTACATATGTAACTTCTGGGAGTCTGAATTTGCACTTTGTAAGCTGCAGTCAATCAGGTCTATTTCAGTGAAGCAAGGGATCTGATTGGCTGCAGCACCCAGGAAAGTAAGTTGTCTTTTTTTTTTACTGAGCTAGGAAGAATGATTTCCTGAGTCTGACTATGACTGAAACTTGGTGATCAGAAGATAGTTTCTTGTTAATAATGGAGCACAGTTCTCTGCAGACTGTGTCAGTTTTAAGTGAGTGCTCTTAACAAAGTATTAACTAGGGAAATCTTGCTTACAAAATAAAATCACACTAACTTTCTTGACATTAAGCTTGAGTCTGTCATTAGTGCACAATATGTATATTAACCCATTCAAGCTTTTGTTGGAGCATGCAAGAGTGCTTAGTTTGGAGTCATTAGCAAATCTAGTTATTCATAACCCTTTACATTTCCCCAGGGTTGAATGTCTAAAATTATTCATTCCTGCATGGGCAACCACAAGCCATAACTGTGTGGACATATCTAACAACCCTAGTCACTTCAGAATTTTTGGCATGAGACACAGATGTCGCCATTTTCTAGTCCAACCTGGTGATGGTAGAACATGTGTGCCAACTACAGAGTCAGCAATAACTGGAATGTTACCATAGGAGGCTGCAGGCATTGGGTATCTTTTATTTATAGGTTTTCAGTGGTGATGATTCTTCACAGAGATGGTGGAGAAGATGCAGCTGTAATTCTAACAGTGTCCCTGTGGCTGATGCTTTTTGTAAGGTGTCTTGGAGGCTTGGGTAATGATTTCAATACTTCCTCAGCGTAAGTGAGTTTAATGTTGGAGTATAGTGCAATACAGGTATGATATTTACCACTGGTAGATAGTGAATGACCCTCCTGCAGTTTGAATAAACTTTTTCATCTCTCACAAATGGTGTCTGTGTTATGTAAGAGTAAAAGGGTGTCTGGTAGCCAATTGCTACATGGCTTCAAGGTGCCAAATGCAAACAGGCTGGCCAAAGATGGTAGTAGAACAGACCGTGAACCTATAATGCAGAAAAACGTGACGGATTTAGTATCTTTGACAGAATGCATGAGGTTGGGGGTAGCAATTGAAACAGGTAAGTAAGAGTTGGGCTAGGATGGCAGTCAAGTTAGGTAACTAAAGCATGATGTGAAAGTGAGTAATAGCTCACATGGACAGTGACAGGGTTGATGATTGACAATAATAGTCATTTACTAACAGCGATTGTGGATTTAAAAAGAAAAATGGGGTAAAATACACAATGAGGTAGTAGTGAAGGAACAATTATTTTACTAATTTTTTTTTATTATTATTATTTATCTATCTGTCTCTCTGTCTATTTATTTTTACTGGGGTAAAACATTTATCGAACAATAATCAATTACAGGCTCAGCCTGGTAATAACAATGGGGGTAGTGATTAACAGAAAAAAAATTGATTTACAATTATCAAGTTGAAGACAATGAAAGTGAAGACAAGGGGCTGGATTCCAAAACATCAGAGTAGAGACCGCATGTCCTCCAACATTCCAGCTCTGCTACTCTGAACAGTAAAATCAAACTAGACCCTGGGATGACATAATCTTGGGTAGCAGATTGCTCGGGGCTGTGAATTGCTGGCATGAGTATGAAGAACACAGGACAGATGGCAGAGTCAAGCTTTCTAGGAACGGTCATGGTAGTTGGACTAGCCAAGTATTTTCATCTGCCCTTATAAGGGCAATTTCTAAAAGATCTGAAAAACTGTCCTTTTAAGGGCAACTTAAAAGGACTGAACTGCTCTGGGCTTCATGGAGGGAAAGCAAGCAGCTGGTCAGTCCACAATCGTGAAGAGGGATTAGTAGCAGCCTTCTATCAACTGCATAAAAGTAAGTTTTTGGATTTATTTTTAATTTTATTTTTTGTGGGGGGGGTGAGGAAACAGGAAGATGACTGTATTACTTTGTGGATTGGTTGGGGGTGAGTAGCTGTGATTGTAACATTTTTATTTTACTTTTGTCCAGAATTCTTCTGCTAAGAAACTGAGGAAGGGGGTCTTGTCTGTAATAATTAATGTCCAGATTTGATGTAGTCTTTTTAGTCAGACTTGCACTAAAATCTTCATTAATTTATTTTTGTTTTGTCTATAATTGTGCTGAAAGGTTGGTAGTGGGGGATAGTGGCTGTGAGAATGCTGCAGAATGTACATATGATGTTTTAATGTATTACAATGCAAACACTGTTGCGCTAGTATTGTTTTGTATATACTGGCAATGTTTACAACTATTACAGATGCTACACCTTTGTTCTATAACTTTTTGCTTTGTCCAGAATTATTGTGCTGAAAGCTTGGGAGGGGGGGGTTAGCGGCTGTTAGAATGTTGCAGAATGTATAGATGTTTTATGAATACTAATGCAAACCCTGTTATGCTAGTAGTGTATACCAGTAATGTTTATAACTATCCCTGATGCTATGACTTTGTTTTATGATAATTTTTTGCTTTGTCTGTAGTTATTGTTGAGAGGTTGGGAGCATGGTTAGGGGCTGTGAGAATGTTGCAGTGTTCAAATGTTTGTCTGGTATTTTTTTTTTTTGTTTCTTAAATGTGGGGCCACACAATGTACAAGTACATTGTTAATATTATGCATTTGTCTTGTTTTTATTTTGTTTTCAATGCATCCAGAATTATTGTGCTCAGACATTGTGAGGGGAAGGTGTCTGAGAATTCTGCAGAATGTACTGATGTATTAATGCATGCTAATGCAAGCACTGTTCTGCTACCTAAGTTTATCATAGCAATGTTTTAAACTGTCCCTGATGTTATGCCTTTGTTCTGTAGTTATTGTTGGCTATGTCTGGAATTATGCTGGGAAGTTAGGATGTTGATAGGGCCTGTGAGAATGTTGCACGATGTCCAGATGTTTACTATTTTTTGTCTGTTTTTCCACAAAAATGTGGGACCATACAACACATGCTACTGTGAAATCTTATTCTAACATCGCTATTACTTCATAAGCCCAGTATTTTAAATCCTTAATGTAATGCATTTGTCTTGTGGTGGTTTTGCTTCATCCAGATTTATTATGGCAAGGTTTAAAACTACCCCTTTCGTTAAGCCTTTATTCTGTGGTTATTTTTGGCTTTGTCTAGAGTTGTTAAACTGAGAGGTTAGGAGAGGGGTAGGGCTGCTAGAATGTTGTACAGTGTTTAGATGTTTGGCTGGTAATTTTAGTCTGTTCCTCATCAAAAATCTAGATTCATATCCATGAAGGGAAAAACAATAAAAAAGTCTTAGACATAAGTGATATTTTAGAGGCATTTAAACATCATTATACATAACACTACAAAAAAAAAAAAAAGATTCACTTCATAACAAACCAGACCTAGGCCTGGATTCAGTTAAATTAAACAAAACACCAAAAAGTCTAACTATGGACATTCAAAAACAAATCACTCTCAAAGAAGTTAATGAAAAAAATAAAGAAAGTAAAAACAACAAGGCTCCAGGCATAGATTGAATCATTATTGAAATATGCAAACTATTACCGACATCTGCTATAACAATTATGCAAAAGGCACTAAATGAATCATATATACAGGGCATAATTCCACCTTCATGGAGATATTCTTTGATCACTCCCATATTAAAGGAAAATAAACCCCCCTCTCTTTGCAGTTCATATAGACCAATCTCACTGCTTAACAACAATTATAAAATTCTAATGTCTATTCTGGTCAATAGACTCAAAAGATATTTGATTTGTGTAATAAGTGAAGACCAAACTGGTTTTATATATAATAGACATGTTCATAACAACATTCAAAGAATTTTAACCATTATGGACATTTTAAATAGAGACAAACTGGAGGCCCTAATAATTACTTTAGATATTGAAAAAGTCTTTGACTCATTAAATTGGGACTATCTTTTTAAAATGTTACAAATTTATGAGTTTCCTAAACAATTCATTACTTTTATAAAAAACATTTATAAAGACAACCTAGCTTATGTTAAATTAGGCCCATTCACATCAGAAGCTGTTGAAATCACTAGGGGAACAAAACAGGGATGTCCCATGTCTCCAATCTTATTTGCTTTATCAATAGAACTTTTTTCATCAACAATTTGTTTTAATCCCAAAATTAAAGGCATTCATATATTTGACCGATTAAATTCTAAACTAATGCTCTTCGCTGACGATATACTTCTCACTCTAATTAACTCAGATGATTCATTACATGAACTAAGCTTATTAGTTGAAGAATTCTATAATATATCAGGTTTAAAGGTTAATAGTTCTAAGTCAAATCATTTATTGTTAAATAAAAAAAAAACACTAATACTATTACAGATCAAATAATTGGGAAACAGGTTTCCTCTCTAAACTACTTAGGAATCACATTATGTAAAAATTTAGAACTAACTTTAACTATTAACTACAATAATATTGTGAACACTCTAAAGTCATTAACTGAGAAATGGAATAAATTATATTTAACATTTGAAGATAGACTACAGCTAATAAAAATGATTTTACTTCCAAAAATAAATTATATCACATTAGCAATTCTGATAATACCCAAAAAAAAAACTGGTAAAGGAAATAAATAAAATTCTTATAAACTTTCTATGGTACCCAAAAAGAAATAGAATAGCTTTCCTAAATAATATTAGACCTTGGGAATTGGGAGGAATAAATGTTCCTGATTTAGAATCTTATATTAAAGCTTCCATTTTCAAAACAGTTATAAATTGGTTAGAGCCTAAATTCTCTTCTGCTTGGAAAAGTTTACATATTATTATATTCTTAAATGAAAATAAGCTAACAAAAAACTTACAACTAAATGAACAAAATAATAAACTTTGGCATATTCTATGTATTAACTCTCAATATAACATTACTAAACCTACCAACCTAAATTATATAAATTATATTTACAATAATTTTAGGAGTTTTGTAAATAATAATATTGATGTTAAGTTATGGTTACAGTTATTATTTCCATTTGGAATCACAAAAAACTTCTTTAATAACATTCATATAAGTACTCAATACATGGAAATCAAAAATTTTACATGCTGGTACAAATGTATGAGAAATTTGATAGTTACGAATATATGCCAATTAATCAACACATTTGATTTATCAAATTCAGATTGGTTAGCTCTTAGCAGCCTACTTCCCTATGCCCACGATCTATGCAGAATGATAAATAGCACTTCTTTTAAATCCATGCCTAAACTTATATTTCTTTTACATGAAGTACTATATAATAATTTTAATTGGAAAAAATTAACTTCAAAACTATATAAAATCAATATTGTCTAGCTTTTCATACTCCCACCAAAATAGCCAGATTTAATAGATCAGATGATATAACATGTTGGAGATGTTTAATAAAATGTAAAGCTGACTGGTCTCATATTATGTATGATTGTTCACTCATTAAGAAATTTTGGGATGATATTGGTGATTTTTTACAAGCCATTTTCACAGATTCCTTCCATTTGTCAAAGTTATTAATTATTTTGAATCTAAATGAAACTATTGTTACAAAAAAATTAGACCTTTATCTTCTCTGGACTATTTTGGCAGTTGCTAAGAAATGCATCACAAGAAAATGGAATTCTTCCTCCAACCCAACTGTTGAGGATTTTCTAACCCTATTGAAAGACGTTGCGTTGTTGGAAACAAGAATCAAAGAAATGAGAATCTCTCCCAAGAAATGGATCAGTAATCCTTGGGATAAAGTTCTCTCTCTTATTGAGACATTTAAAACAGACACAATAGAGCTTAGGAAGTATAACAACCTCATCTTACGTGTAACTTTCCAGCTTGGTTTCTTAATTTGTATTACTTGATTGTCTTTCCTTTTTCATATTTGATTTGAGGCCATTTGTACACTTGTAAATTTATTTATTTATTTTACTATTGTTTGAAATGTAAAAGTTTATCATATTTATTTGGAAAAAAAATAATAAAAATTTTTTGAGTAAAAAGAAAAATCTAGATTCATGAAATGCATACTCCTGCAAAATTTGTTCTAGCATCTTTTAGTTCATAGGTACATTGTTTTAAATCCCTAATGTTATGCCTTTGTCTCATTTTTTTAGTTTGTTTACTTCATCTAGAATTATTTTTTTAGACACATGGGGGACTGTGAGATTTCTGCAGAATGTACTGTTTTAAAGCATTCTAATGCAAACCTTACTATTCCAGTATCTTTCTAAGTTTATAATAGCAATGTTTTAAACTGTCCTTGATGTTAGGCATTTGTTCTGCAATTATTTTTGGCTTTATCTACTAGAATTATTGTGATGAAAGGTCAGGGAGGGGTAGGGGCTGGCAGAATGTTGTAGAATGTTTGACTGATATTTTTGGTCTGTTCCTCACTCATAAAATGATTATGTATCACATTGTTGAGGGGATTAAGCTACTAGCAAAATGGACTTCATGTTTCATATCCTTCATGTAATGCATGGTGCATTCCCTGGCTTTATGCTTTTGTCCACAGCTTTTGTGCTAAGGGGGGGGGTCTGTCTCCTGATGTTTGCTTTGCACTTCTGTTATGTCCCTCATAAATGAGGTTTTCTAGCAAGTCCATAACTTTACTCCTTTGTTGTACCAATAATTTTGGTTTGTTCAGAATTGTGTGCCAAGAGATTGAGAGGTAGTGGGTACGTGTATGAAAATGTTGTACATGTCATGCAGTGCCTCTCATTGTGACACTGCATTCCTGCATTTTGGCCGGTTTATGACTAAAGTAGGAATAGTTTTTGGAAATGTCTTTTTTTTTGCTTCATAACCTTTTTCTTGCCTCATAGTTTGGTGTGTTCCCCTTAAAATTAGTGACTTTCTACCTAAACATTTGTTCTTTCAGAATTTAGTTGCCTGTTCCAGAGAGCTTGTAATATCCATATTTTAAGTCTTTTTGGGCCTCTTCACATGTTTAGGGTAGAAGAAAGGGAGATCATTTTGTCATAATGTAGCATTGGTACTAAATGCCAGTCAGTGTGTGTACCTTGGCATACCAATTCTTAATGATCTGACTGTAGTAACTCTATAGTCATCATTAAATGGTGCTGGATGAGCTTGACAGGGAAGGGGATGCAACAACAATGTAGTCACACTTTATATTTTCCGGACAAGGGCTCCCAATTTGAAACTTGCTGGGGGCCCCCAAAATGCTAGCACCGGCCCTGCTCTGGAGCCTGCTGAAACCATGCTCTTGTCACTTGCAAGCATACTTGTGTGTTTTTCTGTCACTTCATGGATTTGGCAAATCTCTATGGCTTTACTCAATGTTAATCTGTCATGAAGCAAGGCCTTTCTCACAGCAGCACTATTAATATCACACATGAGCCTGTCCTTTATTAACCCATCTTTTAAGTTACCAAACTGACATGTTTTAGCCTTGTGTCTCAGATCAGTTATATAAATTGCAAAAGTTTCCCCTGGTTTCTGATCTCTCATGTAAAACAAATGCCTTTCTAGTGTAATATTTCTCTAGGGGTTACACATTTCTCTGAACTTGCACTTCAAACACTCAGGGTCTTCCCTTGACTCAGCCTGTACAACAATATAATGGTTTTCACCTTCTCCTTCATATACTGCTGGTGCATACACAAATGAGCGCTCTCTTTCTATGGCCTCTGACCCAGCTAAGTTTAAAATGAATGCCTTGGTGCGTGCATCTTTATCTGAATAAGCTGCTTGTATAAAAATATTGTACTCTTGTGCAAATATTCTCCAATTCTTTGCAATATTCTGATCAAACAGAAAGGTAAGGGCTTTCAAAATCCGTCTGCCATTTTAACACATACCAAGGAAGGGTTTTGTAAATAAGCACAAATACATACACATACACATATGCCAGAAATTTATGTCAGCACTTGTAACTTTGCCCAATAGTGCAACGAGCCTCTGTATAGCTGAACTTTGTGAAATAAGTCTCTTCGGCACTATAATACTCTTGAAATTACTGTATTGCACAAAATCATCTCTTATCAGTATAAGAAACATATCAAAGTAACTGCACGGTGCAAGCCTCTGTGTAAGTGGACTTTGCGAAATAAGTCTCTAAGGCACTGTAATACTTCTGAGATTATTGTATTGCTAAAGTAATTTATCATCATTTTGAGAAACACTTCAAATAACTGCATAATACGAATGAACTGGGCAGGAGGAGCTGAGAGTCAATAACATTTTGAAGTAATGGTACTCTGCTGTACACAGCACACTGAAACTTCCCCAAAATGGCGGTACCTTTCTAGGCAATTCTCTACAGTGTAACACTCTGTAATGGCGGCACTTTGCGAATAGACACACCCAGCACAAGAAACCTTTCAAAATGGTTGTACTTTGACTGCACTTCAGAAAATAGTTGCACTTTGCACACAAATAATTCTTTGAAATGCATGCACAGTAATAAGCACACACTGTAAGCACTTTTACACACTTTGAGATACTTCAAACTTTAGTTATGCCCTTGATACAGTACAGAGCCATACTTATGCCAAAACACAGCACTTTGTCAAAAAACATGCAGTAGCCTTGTTTAATTTATGCTTAATGTGCCCCTTTTTGCCCTTATTATATTCATTTTGCTCGTTTAATCTCTTTTCATACCCACTGTACTTTTCTTGTGCTTGTTTTACTCTAAACATGCCCATTTTGCCTTAAGCATACTCATTTTTCTTTTAAACATGCTCATTTTACTATTCTATTAACCATTTCATCAAACACCTTTACTTTAAACATTTCCTTTGGTTAATGTCTTTTGTGTCTTCCGCTTGTTTAATAGTGCATTTTGTGCCCTTGTAATGCCTCATTTTGTCCTTATTATTAAATAAGTAGTTTGTACATATTCTCATTACCTTTGCTTCTTTTCTGGCTCTTTTTCATGCTCATTTCTCTTAGTTTACCTTCACTGTCATCTCTGCACCTCATGGCTCTGAATCTTATTCTCTGCAATCCAGGTTCTGTCACCATGTCGTTCTCCTACTTTGGACACAATAGAAGAGTCTTTGTGAGTTCTGTTTAAGCAGCTTTATTTTATACAAACACATCACGATAGAAGTTTACTGACTTTAACTTAAATAACATGTACAACTAATCATACGTGCTTACTCTCTGGCTGCACTCTCAAAATGGCACGTGGTTAACATTTATACGTGCAAGCTCAGTCTTTCACGTGCTTCTTAAAGATACAGCACATAGCACGTGCTCTCTGATCTACAGTTGTGAAGTCAGAAGCTGCAATGTGTATCATTACTTTCTAACTTCTCTTTTTAATGATTTTCCAGGACAAACGTATGGTGCTAAACTGAGGGATGCAGTGATCATCAGTACTTTTGAGAGGTATAACTGTGTGAATATTTGATGCCTGAGGCCTACTACTTACTAATGGACATATATAAATCAAATAGGTCTCTGGTGTCTCATGTTAAGGTAATTTATGTAGAAATCTCCCACCTTTCACTTGCTTAATGTATCAAGTGATGAACTACAAGGAAATGCCATAATATTATTAAACAATACACTCCAGGTTCAGGACTTACCTTGAAAATGCAGCAGTTGTCACAGTGTTACTTCAGGGCTGATTCTGTCTGATGCAAGCAGTACACAGCCAATACATGGGGAGGTAAAGGTTGTGTGAGTTGCCTGGCATCAATGTTAATATAAGTATGTGAGTAGTAAGAAGGTTTTAGGCCCCTAGGTGGTGAGTTAGTGTGCCATGGGATGTCTCGTAGCCAATGCAAGGGCATAGTAAGCATGCTTATGTCTGTGTACACCCACAGCAGCTGGTGGTTCCCCCTCTGACTCCTCATCGGCCTGTGACTGTGGTGACTTTGCCATTGATGACAGGATGTGTGACCCTTCCCCTTGCTGATCTTGCTGCAGTTGTTTGGCACAGACTGTGAAGATTTCTGTACATGTCCATGAATTGTACTGCAGGGCTCCCCCCAGATGTATCTAGGAACCAGAACTGTGACTTCAGCAGCCCTAACACATGCTCTATGACATCTCTGGTTTGAGTGTGTGCCTCATTATGGTGTTCTTCTGTGGGTGTGTGTGCATTTGTGATGGGTGTCATCAGCCACGGTTTCAGTCCATTGCCTGCATCCTCCAGTTAATGACCCTATTGGATGTCCCCCCTAGCAAACATCTGGTACATGTGGGAGATGTGCCAGATTTCTGAGTCGTGGTAATTGCCAGAGTTGCCAGCAATCATGTTTAAGATGATTCCCTTGGCATTACACATGACTTGGCAGTTGATAGAGTGAAAGCCATTTCTGTTAATCTAGAGCCTACCCTGTTCCCCAGGTGGTACCTTAATTTTCACATGAGTACACTCTATGACACCCAGTACTTCAGGGTAGTGTGCTTCCTGGTAGAACTGTTGCATATTTCTGGCCCTCTCCTCAGAGCTACGGGGACTATATATGTGGTCACTGACATGATGGAGCATAGCATCTAGGAACTGGTGGAGGACCCTGGATTCTGGTGCCTGTGACACCCCCAGCATGTCTCCTGTTGGTCTCTGAAAAGTACCTGTAGATAAGATTCTAAGTGCTTACACATGCCTTAGTTTCCACTGGGATGGGTTTCCTTGGTTGTCTCTGGCTCTGAGTTGAGAGCAGCAGAGATCACATAGTTCCTGAAGTGTGTCCCCCTCCACCATATAGCTCTCTACAATTTCCACATCATGTAGGTTGTGATGATAAGTTAAACGTGGCCTGAAAACTCTTCTCCTTCTCAGCCTAGGCCTATTGGCAACAGCAGCATTGGTTTCAGCCTCTAGCACATACAAATGGATTACAGCAGCAACAGCCCCTAACATTCTGTCTGTTTAAGCTTTCCATGCCTGTACTCCAAAGGTTTTGACATCTGCAGGAAAAAACAGCATGCAGTATACATGGATGCTTTATAGCTTGTTGAATAGCTCCACCATGTTGGATTGGTTGATTATCATGCAATTCACCTGCTTATGCTGTAATTAGTGTCTATGAAACACATACAAAGACAGATGCAATCATACCTCTCAACTTTACAGATTTTGCCTCATATTATTAGTCTGGTCCTCATAAAAATTGAGTGTTTTTTTTACAAATACCTGGGATGATGTAAGGATTCGAGTCACTAAATAATTTCATGGATTTGAGTTTCAGACTTCATATCCTTCAGAAAAATGTATGCTAACACAAATCCTGTTATTCTAGCAACTTCCTAAGTTCATAAGAGCAGTATTTAAAATGTGTTCCTATTTTTGGGTCTTTGTCCCCAACTATGTCAGGCTTTGCCCAGATTTCTTGAGCTAAGGGGTTGAGAAGTATGGATGCAATCCATTAGTAGTCTACACCATTATAAAAAGACAGCTGTGTAGCTTGCCAAACTGATGTTGAAGAGAGTTGTGTATGTTTGGAAGACTGCAAAAATGCTTTTTCTTCAAGATATTTCTGTACAGAGTAGTACTGAACTTCAGCAGGTATGCTCCCGTTTTGTAACCTACATACTGTCTATTCTGCAATGTATTTAAGAATAATGTGAAACAAAGGCTTTAAAACTGTTATCTGTATGCATTAGTTAGAAGTGTACTGATGGCATGGGCATGTTTGTCAAGCCTTTTCAAAGGTATACATGATTGACAATACATGAAAATGGAATGTTGTGTGATAAATATGTACAGATGTTTCAGGGATTGAAGATTGCTACAGTTATAAGCTTAGGTTGGAGTTGTCAGACACATTCTTGTTGACATTAATCTTAATGCACATATAAAGGGGTAAATGTATTACCCCCATTTTACTGTGATGATGTTGCCCTTACCTCTTACTTAACTTCTTCAAGGACCGTCTGGACTACAGAGGAGTATCTCATCTGCAGATAATAAGACAAACATTTTTATGTCAGCACTGCTGAGCAATTTAAAGAAATGTTGTAGTGTGTGATGTTGATCTCAGGCCTGTTGTGTGTATTGCAGTATTGTTAGATTGTTAGCATATTTTGCACTATAGTAGTGCAGGTATTAATTTATTCCTGTGTTTCTTGCCTTTTATCACAGGTGATCATAATTATAAGTTAGTACTAAGCTAACTGCCCTTGCGAGCCATTTTAAGCCTAGCCAGTTATCCCTTATGAGACTCTAACCCTGCACCTTGTGTTTGCAAGGCAAACACCTTAACCATTAGGCCACCCTCCCAACCCAAGTGAGAGTGTGGGCCCTGTGCCACCTGATGTCACTGTATCAGTAGACTGTAATGATGATGGTGGCCAAAGTGAGGCACAGTCGGGGGGGGGTGCAGAGGTTGAATCTGACACTGAGTGTGACATACAGCCATCCCCTGCATTTCCAGTGGACACAGCCAATAGGCCTATGCCTACCCATTACAGTGAGCCCACGATATTGGACAGGTGGAGGGTGAGGACATTGATCAGGGAAGTGTGGCCCCTGCAGCTTCAGTTCCTATTGAATCTGGCCATAGCTAAAGTGAGGGTGAGGTGCCACACAGGAAGATTGACAGGGGTGCTCAGAAGGGGCCTGCTTTCCCTCCTCCACCTGGTGTAGGTGTCACTTTCCGTGGCACTCAACTTATGTTTAAGGCCATCATAGAGGCACAGGCACTTTCCCATAGGTGCTCCAGACAAATGCTCAGGGTTATGGATGTGGTACAGTCTAATATGCAAGACTGCTTCCACTGTGTTGCCGATACACTGGATTGGATGAATGACACGTTGGAATGAGGGGTGTCTGTGATGGACTGAGGGGGTGTCTGTCATGGAGCAAGCAGTGTCTGTGATGAAACATCTGCTGGGAGGGGAACAGCATCCTCGTGGGCATAGGTCAACCACATCATTTGCTGTCAGCCAATGTGGCCCTGCCCAATCACTCTCCCATAGTGGCAGTACACTAATAAAGAGTGTACAATTTATTAATTAGCCAGTTGCAATCCTTCAGCCATACCACTCCATGAGTTTTTTTTACTGTTTTTGGGTTATGTTTGGCTCTAAAGTGAGCATTGTTGATGTTATGCAGTACTTCCTCTTCTCTGTCAATGAGTGTGCTGTCCACACCCAGACATGGCACTCCATGGGGTCGTGGTCCTGGGTGTCCCCATGAAAGGTGCTCATCCAGCAGACATCAGTCACATTCACATAACAGCACTGCATCTGACCTTGGGCATGGAGGTACCAGTGCAACTCCTGTCAGAGCCAGTTCTCATGGCTGGGGATAACAGTGATGAACTGCCACCTCTACCATGCACGGCTCCCACCTGTCCAACAAACAAAGACATAAAGCTAGCACAGAGGTTGGCTGTATTCATGCAGACACTCCACACACCAATTTCACCTGGAGGACCCCTACAGACACACACACACCATACACACACACACACACACACACACACACACACACACACACACACACACACACACACACACACACACACACCAGTTACTCATTTTGCCTCACTGGCCATTTGCTGTTTTATCCCAATGTCTGCCTTCTTCTCCTTCTTACTCACACACACTCACTGACCTTTTGTGTCAGCCTAGGCTTCTTGCCCCCCCCCCCACAACACCATGTGCAAGTGATGATAACTGTGCGGTATCCCTGTTTTCTATCTTTTGATTCAGGGATAGAAAAGCTGTGTCTGATGCTCAGGTTGCGTATCTAACATTTAGTGCTTATTATAGCTGCTTTTGTATTGTTGAACTGATCATTTTACCTTTGACTTATACTGGCCTTAGAAAGTTAGACAGTTGATAACATCAACATTTCACAACTGTACAATGAATGCTCTTGTAAGGGTTGTAAAGTTGGAAACTGCAATGTGTATCATTACGTTCTAACTTCTCTCTTTAATGATTTTCCAGGGCAGACTTATGGTATACATCATAAGTCATGCCATCATATTCAGATCTTAGGATTGTATGACAGCATTGTAGTCAAACCTCATCAGAACAATAATAAAGTATAATGCTCTCTTTTGCATGTACCTCAACAGACATCTGCAGCAGCTGGAGAGACCACAGCGCCTTCTCAGCAGGATAACACAGGGCCTACAAACAATGCCATGATGTATGTGGATAGATTAAAAGCCATGTCACTGTAATCTGTCTTGTATAGGATGAGTTGATGTCTGCCTCGCCTCCAGGCCAATGTCTGTCCATGCCCTGGTGGGATGACTGCACACCCAAACATCTGATATAGCTGATGACAATCAGCAGTGTCTGTTGAAAATATGGTAATAACAGTGTCCCACATGCTGCAGTAAAAGGCTTTCTGTAATGTCAAGCAACAGCACACACACACACACACACACACACACACACACACACACACACACACACACACGACTGCAGTGGTAATAGAACCCTTACCTATCTACGTACACAGACTACAGTACACAGTACTTAATGCAAATGCCACAGCACAAGTCTGACTTTTGCAAGACTGCAGCTGAACTTACAGTACATGACATCTGCAGGACATGTGTGGGACAAGATGTTGGCAGGCCTGCATAGCTTCATGGTTTCATAGATTCATATGAAGCTACTACTATAATGGCCCTATGTTCATAGGAGGTTACTAGGTTAATGGCCCTAGGGCCTTTTCAAGCCTAATGAAGTTGTACCATTGTTCCCTTATAGACCAAGATATGTAGTCCATATTGGTGAATCCATGATCAGCACTGGTTGCCTCTGTCTAGGACTGGCATAGGTGAAACCCCTGGCATAATTTTACAATTTCCCATCCAATTGTCCAAGTTACACTTAAATAGGGTTATCAATAAGCTTAATTTCACATGAATTGGTAGTTTGTTTCACAGCACTGGCAATCTCTGGGAGACATATGTGTCTCTCCAGCATGTCCTGTTGATGTTGCAGGCTAGGTTAAGGTCACTACAGTGAGTGAGTCTTGTTCCATTTGATTTGCAGAGGTGCAACATTTCCATTAAGGCGTGGTTCAAGAGTGCTCTGTAGGCTAGGCACAAGTTACCTCTCAGCAGTCTATATGATACAGAGTGCAGTGACAGGGCCTTCACTCCATCCAGACCTCTTATGTCTCTCCAGCTGCAGCAGGTGTCTGGTGAGGTACATGCAAAAGGGAGCACTGTACTCTTATTGGTCTGATGAGGGATGAGTACGGTGGATTGATAGCATCCTTAGTCTTGGATGCTATGCCCTTACTTATGAGGTGTGCAATGTAAAAGGCCTTCCTTACCACTGTGGACACAGAATGATCAAAGCTGACTTTGCTGTCAACCTGCATTCCCAAATCTGTCACCACTGTGTTGGAAATAGGGGGATATTATTAACACTGTAATTTGCAGGTGCCTCTCCTTTGCTGAAAGGGATAATAGTGCATGTTTTTTGGGTTAAGTTTAAGTCTGTGTCTTTGGAAACAATCATTAAGCCCATTTTGTAGTATGTTGACATTGTTTGGGGATTCAGTGATTGGATATATAGTTTGCATTCATCAACAAACTTGGTAAGCTACAGGTCATCTATTATCACCTGTATTTCTGAGAAATAGATCCAAACAGTAGGAGGCCCAACACAGAAACCTATAGCGCACCACCGGTAACAGGTCTGCCGGTAGAGCTGGAATCCCCAAGTATGGGTGTATGTATTCTGTTGATGAGCCAGTAGGCTACCCATCTAAAGACGTATGGATTAATCCTTAGCTGGGTGTGTTTTCATGGATGCCTGAGTGGGGGATTGTGTCAAAGCCCTTGGCCAAGTCGAGATAGGTAGTATATACCTATATGCTTTCTTCCAGGGCTTTGGTAACACTCTTGAAGAATTTCACTAGGTTTAACAGGCATGGTCTACCCTTAACAAAGCCAAACCAGGTCAGGTCAAGAGTTTGAAGGTCACCAATGTCCTTGTTGATAAGGTCCAAGATGATTATCTCCATGGCCTTACAGACAGGGCTGGTCAAACCTATGGGTCTATAGTTCCCCGGGTTGGTTGAGGGTACCCCCTGTGCAAGGGGAGTACAACTGCTGTTTTACAGTCTGCCAGGACAAAGCCAGTACTTAGATTGTGGTTGAAGAGAGTACCCAGTGGTTCTGCTAACTCTTGTTTTACATCATTTAGTAAGCAGCCTCTGATGTTGTCTGGTCCCATAGAGGCTGTGTTTTTGGCCTTGGCAAGTGTGGTTATGACATGTTCTTTAGAGATAATAGGTAGAGAATTGGTGACAGGTATACTTTGGGGTATGACTGCTAGAGACAGGAGTGTGAAATTTTTGCCAAACCTGTCTGCTAACTGGTTGGCAATGTCCTCAGATTCAGTATGACTGGTACCATCCACTGTGAATTTGGTGAAAAGCTGGGCCTTTCCTTTTATATTACAAACATAGCTAAAGAACGCTCTGTGATCATCCTTAGTTATGGATGCCAATTTAGTTTCATAATTAGCTTTAGAGGACTTTACAAGATGTCTCGTTTGCTTGTTCAAGCTATGAAGGGTGTTCTTCTGCAGAGGCTGTTTCCTCTAATTCATGGACATCAGTTTCTTTTTCATGTTGTATAATCTATTTATCCTAGCTATTCACCAGGGTAGCTTGTTTTTTGTGAACAAGTTTTGATCCATTCTGGTACGACTAAGTCTATACACTTGTAAAGCTGTTTAGACAGGACATTTGTGTATACCTCCCTATAGGAGGCTTTACTGTCAATGGTGACAGGAGGTTTGAATCTATGTATGCCATCGCTTTAGAGGATGTAGTTTGCTTTGGAGACATTTTTCAACCTTTTGGATCAGGGGGGATCAGGTACGATTGTTACATTGAACTTGACTGATTTTTGGTCAGGGTCTCACACATGGTGCAGTGATCTCCCTTGTGGGTGAGTACTAGGTCAAGGACATTCCTTTCCCTTGTGGGGTTGTGGACTAACTGTTCCAGAGCATTTGTGTTTATAAAGTGCAGGAACCTTACGGCGAACATGTTTGAGCTCATATATGTATCCCAATCAGTAGAAGGATTGTTAAAGTCATCCATGCCTAGGGTGGTTGGCTGTATTATGAGTGACTCAAGTAGGTCCAGTAAGGCACTGTGTGGTTTTCATGGTTCATGTTGGTGGATCTGTAGTTAATAATGATGTGGATGGGTGGGTCTTTCCTACAGTTAGACTTGGAGTAAATTTAGGGAGTCGTACTGCTTAACTAGCTTGATAGGCAACTGTCTCACCAACAGAACACACACTCTCAGAGTTAGGAATGCATCTCCACAACTAGTCCACTCACCGGTAGTTTGTCTTTCATGAAGATGGATACACCTCCTCCTTTGTTTCTTTTACATTCACTTTGTGGTCTGAATGTGTGGAAGGCCTTTCATAGCTGGAATACTCTGTGCAGCCCTAAATCATGTCTCTGTGACTGCACAAACATCGACATCTTTCCAAATAAGTAGTGCCTCCATTCAGTGTAGTTTTTGATTTACACTCCTAGCATTAAGAAGCATAGCCTTAAGTTTTTCTTTTGAGGATATTTTTACATCAGGAATTTTATTCTTATGACATTGCCTAAAAAAGCCACTATGGGGGAAGCAAGTACCTTGGCCAGTAACTGAAAGGCAAGAGGTGACAGATGAAGACCATCCCTGACAAAGCAGTGTGGTCTGTCGACCATATCATCCCAGACAGACAAATACTGGATCCCCCTGGACTGACACCAGTAGCTAAGCCAATTGTTGAAGTTAATAATTATTTTGTTTGTACTGAGGCATCATCCTCGGTGAAGGTAGAATGTTGCTCAGGGCTACAGACATAACTACAACAAAAAAGAAGCCAGCACCTAGGACGAATGAAGAGAAAATGTATTGGAACTAGACTGGTTTCAGCATGTAGCTTTCATCAGTAGTAAAATCACAGGCAGCAGGAAAAGACCTTGCAATAAATACCTGTTCCAATCTTAAATTTGACATAATTTCCTGTTTTGGAATGAATACAAAATAATGTTATGAATATACAATGCTTGAATAATTATTATAATAACATGATAAAATAAACATGTAAATTGATAATTATTATACCGACAAATATATCAGGCACAAAAACAAAATAGAGGAAATATTACAATTTGTCATTAAGTCCAGGAGAAAAAAGACCACCTAGTTTCACTATCCATTTTCTTTCCTTGCTATTAAGTATATCATGCCATCCAGTTTTGATGGATCTATTACCTGTAATATTATCAATAATTGTAAATGAAAATTTGGCAGTAGGGTGATTCAATGTGTGTCTGTATAAGGCATTGGTAGCTCAGGTATTCCTGATGTCACCCATATGTTCAGACATTCTAACCCTAAATTGTCTGGATGTCTGGCCTACATAGAAGGCTTGGCAAGTACACGTGGTGAGATAGACAACCCAATCCATACTGCAATCACCAAAACAGTGTCTATTGTAAAGTTGTCCAGTATTCCTACTAGTGAAGGTTTTAGTTTTAAATACATACTTACAAAAAGTGAAGTGTCCACAAGGGTATGATCCAACCAGTTTATCCCCCATGAGAGTTTGCTGTTAATAAATATCATCCTGAAATGTGGATAGTGAAACTAGGTGGTCTTTTTTCTCCTGGACTTAATTTATTGCAAGGTCTTTTCCTGCTGCCTGTGATTTTACTACTGATGAAAGCTACGTGCTGAAACCGGTCTAGTTCCAATAAATTTTCTCTTCATTCGTCCTAGTTGCTGGCTTCTTTTTTGTTGTATACATGTTGGTTTGCCTTGCACCTGTCGTACTGGCTAGCTCTGATCTGCCTACATCTACAGACATACCTGTCTGAGACAGATAATCCGAGAGCTCAGTCATATCTCTTTTCATATAATCCAGTGAGGTATGTTTCAAGTCATTAATTTCAACATGGAGTATGACAGAGGTGTAACTGTGCTTGTTGTTGACAGACTGAGTGTGTGCATGACTTTGTGGATCCTGGCATCTGACAGGCAGCCAACTGTGGCTTTCTCCTTGTACAACCTGGTGAGGGGGGCATCTGTTTGTCTCACTATGGATTCGCCTATGACCAAGACATTGGTTTTCAGGTGTTTTGCCTTAAGGGCTTAATGGCTGACACACTGATACATTTGTTTTTATGTGTAGTGGGTTCCATTATGACTGTAATGTGTACAGAAGATTTGCATTTGCAAGGTCTCTGCTCTTTTTGCAAGCTTCTAATGACTACCTCTACATATGTGGGGTTATGTGTTGTGCACTTGGTCAGTTGAGGAGGAGAAGTGTATACTGACAACCTGTTTAATATCTGGTTTGTTGTTACCTGAAAGAGAATATTTATTCTAGATTCATTGTATAGTTGCATCTCTCACATATTGTATTTGTAATTTTTATGAGTATATGGTTATCAGTATACATAAGGCAATAGAAGCCTAGGTTTCTAAAAACACAAGCAAATTTAGATGGCCATTGTTAGTGGAGCGATTTTGTGAGCAGCAACAACTGGGTCTGTCTCTGAAGGACATAAGTACCAACCCAGAGGTGACTTTACAATCACCCAACCAGTAGTGAAGGTTGCACCTGAACAGGGTTATTGAGGAGCACTGCTTCACATGCAGCGGGAGCCTATAGCAGAGAAGTGAGAGTCACTGGGGGATATATCTGTCTCCCCTGCCTGTTCTGTTTATGTCACAGGCTAAGCTAAGAACCCTGGCCCAAGTTATTTCTGTCTCACTTGATATGCAGATGTCCAGCATTTCCAGTAGGGCAGGTTCTGAGACTTCTCTGTAGGTCAAACATAGGTCACCTCTCAGCAGCTTGTAGGAAATTGAGTACGGTGACAGGTCTTGTAATCTTTCCATGTATGTGATGTTTGGAGGACCTGCATTCTCCCAGTCATAAACCTCTATTTTTTCTCCAGTTGCTGCATTTGTCTGGTGAGGTACAGACAGAAGGGAGCCTTGTACTCAATTAGTGGTCTAATAAAGGTGGAGTACAACAGAGCTATGACCTCCCTAGTCTTGGATGTGATGCCCATATGTATGATGTGCACAATGCAGAATGTGTGCCTCACTGCTATAGACACATAATGATGAAAATGTACATTGCTATGAACATGTGGTCACAAATCTCACAACACTGTGTTTGAGCTGAGAGGGGTACTATGTATATCATAATTAACAAGGGTATTGCATTGCCAAAGGGGACAATGAGGCATTGTTTGCTGTAAGGTTCAGTTTGTGTGTTTGGCACCAATCGTTTGCCTCTGTCAGCCCCTTCTGTAATATGTTACCATCACTGGGGGAATCTATATTAGAGTGTGTCCAATTAACAGTCATCTGCAAACTTGGTAAATCACTGGTCACCCACCATTGGCTGTGCTTCAGGGAAGTAGTTTCCACACAGTTGATGACCCAGCACAGATCCCTGTGGTATTCTACTGGTGAGTGGGCTAGTTGTGGAGGTGCAGTCCCAACTTTGAGAGTGTGTGTTCTGTTGGTGAGCCAGTTGCATATCCAGCTAATACTGTATGGCTTAATACCCAGGTGTATGGCTTAATACCCAGGTGGGACATTTTCACTATGAGACATGAATGGGGGATATTGTCAAAGACCTTGGATAACTAAACATAGGCAGTATTTATTTATTTATTTATATTTATTTATTTAACATTGTATCTAAGTACAGGCAGTATGCCCTGTTATCTATCATTCAGGTCTTTTGGGCCAGTATCAAAGAAGTCCATGAGGTTCAGTAGGCAAGATCTATCCTTGACAAACACAACATGGGTCAGCTCAAGTGTGTTGAAGGTGAACTATGTCCCTGTGGATAAGGTCCATGCTGATCCCTTCCCTAGACTTACAGATAAGGCTTGTTAGGCTTATGGATCAATAGCTGTAGTTCTGCATGTTACCATATTAATTTGCATTGCATACAACATAACATTTGACATTACTTTCTGTAGTGTAGCTGATATATGTGTGGAAAAAGTAGTGAAATGCCAGGGTTGCAGTGTTAGGGTGGGCAACACATGGTTGTATTGTAAATATGTGACATACTGTGAGACAGGGCCTTCATTTTTTAATTTTTTCCACATGTAATGTCATGTCATACACAAGATATGGAAAATAAACAGCAGTAATACTTAATAATATGTAGCTTTCCATTGCGGAACAATTAACAAGGTGTATACACATGTAAGATACACCTGTCTGTGCACTACTTAGCAGTACGCAAATGCGAACTGCATTGCTAAAGTCTGACAGTCACTACTGAGTCTATGAAACACACCTGCTACTTAACTGATTCTGTGGCAGCATGTGCTAATGCATCGATACTTTCCTTTTTGAGGCCAGATGATACTTGGTTCACATCCTTTGCTCTCTTCTTTTTTAATTTTTTGTTCTTTTCCCATGTTTGCACACTGCACCACTCAGCGCAGATATAGGAAATAGGGAAAAATGAATGTCAGGTTTGGCTGTGTTTATCTGGTGTGTGAAAAAGTGCAGCAGTGCACAAACAGGAGCCCAGGAGGTGACAAGACCCATACAGCCAAAAATACAAACCAGATGCATTCAATTAATACTACTGGTCATCATGCAAACCCACTAAGTGATGCTGTGTGATGGTTAACAGCGAGACCTTAAGAATGAATAGTAAAATTGGCAATATTATGTAACTAATCCTGTGGCAGCAAGTGTAAGTGTAGGGCTAGAGTACAGATGGTCCTGGGTTCTAGTACAGGGTGCGCAACCTTTGTTTTACTGTTGTGACATTGTAGTTTATAGCAATGAACTGCAACATAAACCCATATTTTCTTAACCTTTTGTGGCAACAGGTGTAAGTGTAGGACTGGCATACATATGGAGCTGGGTTCAAATACAGCATATTCCATACACTTCTATTGTTGTTCTACTTCCCATTATAGTCACTCTCACTTATAACACTTGCCATAGTGTAGCTGATATTAATTATATGCATGAGGGCTGAGACACTAATATTGTGTCAGTTATCTCTTTATTTATATATGTATTATCATATTTATTATCAAATGTATGACTGTGGGTATACCATGTACTATGTTCCTGCAAGTGTATTTCTGCTGTCCGGACTGGTATGGTCTTCACATTTGAATAACACATTTACACAAGTGCCTGTACATCAAATAACCATGAAATTGCATTGTTTGCCACTGTTCTGCACCGCTTACTATCATGCACTTTGGAGCACTGTGTTTGCATGACAGTGCGCAGTGCACAACATTTCCAAACAGTGTACGCATTCCCAGTAAATGTGATAACTGAAATTAAATGCAATAACTGGAATTGGTGGGAAACCATCATTCTCCATTGCTCTTGATCTATGATAGACATGGCAGGCATTCATAGAGCAGGTGTGAGACTTAGGACTCAGAGATGGGGTGTCCAGAAGTCCAAGACTTTTGTTGGACTGCTAGTAAAACACCACAGTGCCAGCATGCTGCAGGGGGACTATTCTGGGTCCCAGTATAAGTCAGAGGCTTGGGATAGTTTGGCCTGGGCTGTGACCAGTACTATTGGTATCCCCTGCACTGTTGACCAATGTAGGCATCACTTTAGTGACCTACATCAGAGGAAAAGGGGTACTCTCGATGCCTAGATTGAGGAATTTAGGATGGAGGACATCCCACACATGTGCATCAGCTGCAGAGAGTACTTGTAAGGCTTAAAAGCTGAATATAGGCAAGACTTGCATTCATAATGGTATTCTCTTCTGTTCTGTGTTTTCCACAGCTGCCATGAAGAGAGAGTGCAATGTTACGACCCATGCCACTAAACTGGTAAGGATGAAGGAGGCAAGTGCTATGTATGCAGCAGAAAAGTAGTGTTATTGTAGCATTAAAGTCAAAGATAGCTTTTGTGGTATTTTATACATTTGTATCAAATTGAGCATGCATATCTCAACTGTAAAAGCATGTATTCATGCATTAGTCTATAGCACAAACAAAGATAGCTTATTTGGTATTTTATGCAGTTCTATCAAATTGAACATGCATATTCCAACTTTAAAAGCAAGTATGTAAGCATTAGTCTGTAGCACAAACCAAGAGTGCAATATTAGACTTTAATCAGAGGTGGTGAGTTCAAATACCACACTTCTCAACTATACAATGACTGTTAATTCTTCAATTATGTGTAACTTAAAGGTTTAAAATAAAAGCTCTATACCAGTGGAACACATGCACTGCTGTAAGTTGTAATCTGGATAACCGGAACATGCATATGTGCAATACATGCACATGTAAAGAAGTACTTGCTGCAATCTGTAGTATAGTGTGCATCTGTTAGGAGCTGTTAGTCTTAAAAGTAATAAGTTATCTGTTAGGGGATAGTAGTCTTAAGAGTAAAGGTTAAGATTATACAGCCAAATTATTGTATTACTGCATTGTATGTTACATATGAAGGTGCTAATCTTATCTCTTTTTTTCTCTCACCACAATTCTTATCTCTCTCTCTCTTTTTTTCTGTATTTTATTATGTGTCATCAAAATGTGTCCAAGTCATCCATGTGTATCACATCACAAAATGCTCCACAGCACAGTGAGGTAGGCCTGCCCCACAGGATCCACCTGCCACTACTCCACCAGCCCCAACACCATTGCCCAGTACATCTGTGAGCCAACCTGGTAGCACCACTTCTGCTGCCCTGCACTACCTGCCCCTGAGGTAGTTCTGCCCTTGAGGATAGGCCAGTGGTTCCCTCCGGGAGCAGTGGCAGGGGTACTGTGTTTATCACCCTTGCTGAACTATTAGGGATGGTGCATAGGGTTGTGCACCGCACTCTCAGTGCATGCCTATGCTGGATGGTGGGGCCTCATTTTAGATAGGACCAGTAGGAGGAGGAGATGTCAAGCACTCCAGTCAGTGGTGGAGTGACATGACAGTGATGACAGTCCTGTGGGTGATGAATTGATTCTTACTCTCAACCAGCTTGACAGCTTGATATACATGGGTCTTGGATGTCCCCACCCTCACTCATCCATGGTATCCACCGACCTCTTGTGTGCATCACCATCCCTGTGTCTTCTCTGTCTGCAACTGCTTCCTCACCTACCCAACTTACCAGACTCAGACATACCTATGTCCCTTCCCCAACATTCTATCTTTAAAAAAGAAAAAAAAATGTCCAATACATAGCTCTCCATTTCGCACATGTGTTTTCTTGACACACTTGATTTAGTCCAGTTGGCTATAAAACATGATTGTGTTGTGGTCACCCCTCTTCTCTGGAGGTGACAGCCTAAATTCAGCTAATATTCTGCATATATTATCAGTTTTTACTGTTGAAGAAACTGATAGCTATGGTTCTTTCCTATCTCCCTCCTGCACATTCCAGTGTTGCTTTTCATTTGATCTTCCCCCGCTTGCTCACTATTTCACCACTGTCCTATCTTACCCATTTATTTTCCTTAATATATTATTGCATGATGGTGTGCATCATGCACCAGCACACACCAACAGTAAAGCAAATGTAGTTAGAAGTATTAGATACAGCTGCATTCAAACCCAGTACCATCTGGCTCCAAAAATAAATGTATCACTGTATGAACACCTGCTGCCACAGAGTCAGTTAAATAGCAGGTGTATTCCAGAGACTCAATACTAACTGTCAGGCTTTTGCATCCCCATTTCACCAATGTCCTATCTTCCACATTTCTTTTTTTTAATACATTATTGCATGATGTAGCGCATCACGCATTAACGATAATACAAAAGTACTTAATAGTGTTAAATTCAAACCCAGTACCATCTGGCCCCAAAAAAGGAATGTATTACTGCATTAAGTGCATTAACACATGCTGTCACAGAGTCAGTTAAGTAGCAGATGTATTCTACAGAGTCAATACTAACTCTCAGACTGTGGAAATGCAGCTCACATTCGTGCAGAGCTTAGCAATGTGCAAGCATGTATATCTTGCATGCATATACACTTGCTAACTGTCAAGCAAACCTGCTGATCATGACATTATGGAAATGTATATATTATGCTGTGTTTCTGTTGTTTACTGTCCACTTCCTTTGTATGACATGAAAGTACATGTAGAAACATTACATTTATGTCATATATTTAAAATACAACTGTGTGTTGGCACCCCCCCCAAGTACTAGAACCCTGGGGTTTCAGTAGTTTTTCCATGCATATTCCAACCACACTACATAATGTAATATCAAATGTTGAGTGCTATGCAGTGCACATCAATCTGGTAACATGTAGAACTACAACTATTAATCCATACACCTTATCTGCACTGCTACTGCAGGAATCAGCATGGACCATATCCACAGACACAGAGGTGACCTTCAACACAGTTGACCCTACCCATTTTGGGTTTGGCAAGGGTAGATCTACTGCCTTTGTGGACTTCTTGGATACTAACCCCCAAAGACATCAATGAGAGATAGCCGGACATACTGCCTATGTTGAGTTATCCAAGGCCTTTGACACTAACCCCATTCATGTCACATAGTGAAGATCTCCCATCTAGGAATTAGGCCATACAGTACTAGATGGACTGCCAAATGGCTCAACAACAGAACACACAGTCTCAAAGTTGGGGACTGCATCCTGCACCTCCACCACTAACCGAGTCTCCAGTGGAATACCACAAAGATCTGTGCTGGGCCCTAAACTGTTTGGGAAATACTTCCTTGAAGCACAGGCAACAGTAGATGGCCTGTGGTTTACCAAGTTTGCATATGATTGTAAACTGGACACACTCATACAGAGTCCCTCAATGATGGTAACATATTATAGTAGAGGCTAACACAGGCTGATGATTGGTGACAAACTCACAGACTGAACTTTAAGCATACAATGACTCTTTGTCACTTTTGTCAATAAAGTACCCCTGCTAATTATGATATACATAGCACCCCCAAGCTCAAATACATTGCTGTGAGAGTTAGGAACACATGTCAATAGCAATCTACACTTTCATCACTATGTGCCCATAGTGGTGACACACACAATCTGCATTGCACACATCATACATATGGCCATCACATCCATGACCAGAGTAGTTATACCTCTGCTGTACTCTAACCTTATCACACCAGTAATGAACTACAATGCTTACATCTCTCTGTACCTCACCAGACACCTGCAGCAATTGGAGGGAACACATGATTGTGGCTGGGAGACTCCCAGGCCTCCAGACATGACATACATGGAAAGACTGACACACCTGTCACTGTACTTGATATCATACAGGCTGCTGAAAGGTGACATATGGCTCCCCTGCAGAGCAGTCTCAGACCCTGGCCCTCTATAAATGATGGACATCTGCAGTTCAAATGGGACAACTATAATTTGCCCTAGGGTTCTCACCCTAGTCTGTGACATAAACAGAACCATGCTGTGGAGACAGATATATCCCACAACAATTCACACTCCTCTGTAATACACTCCCATTGCATGTGAAGCAGTGCTCCTCAATAACCCCCATTCAAGCACAACCTTGACTACTGTCTGGGTTATTGTAAAGTCACATCTGGGCTGGCACCTATGTCTCTCATGGACAGGGCCAGTTGGTGCTGCTCACAAACATGCTCTGCTAAAAATGTCCATCCAACTATGATCAATAATGGTACTTATGTTTTTATACAGTTAGGCTTCTAAAGTTAATAGTGCTATTAGGCTAGTAACCTCATGTAAACCTATGAAGCTATGTGACTACACAGGCCTCAAAACCTGCTGTCAACCACATGGCCTGCTGATATCATCTGCTATAAGTTCATCTGCACTCTTGTATAAAACAGACTTGTGCCATGGCACTTGCTTAATGTACTGTGCTCTGTAGTCTGTGTACTTAAGTAGGGGTTTTGTTCTCACTACAGTCGAATGTGTGTGTGTGTGTGTATGTGTGTGTGTGTGGGTGTGTGTGTGTGTGTGTGTGTGTGTGTGTGTGTGTGTGTGTGTGTGTGTGTCTGGTTACCTGGATTGACAGTATTTTGATACTTGTTGATACTTACACATCCATTTCATACAGGCTTCACAAATGGCCTGCTGATGTCATCTACTATAAGTTCACTTGCACTCCTATATTAATCAGGCTTGAGCTGTGGTGCTTGCGTTAAGTACTGTGTTCTGTAGTCTGTGTAATTCTGGTTATAAATGGGCTACCAAAGATACATAAGGATAGATTGAATCCACTGTTATGACCCATAATTTCTGGAACTGGAACTGGATGGTCTATAGAACCTATTTCCATCTGGGTTGAGAAGAAATTAAAAATAGCCTTGACAAGAGCTACTTTGGTGTTAAAAGACACGGAGCATATTCTCACCTCCTTATCTGAACATGTGAAGGGATCATGTATTGGTAGTACTTTATTGTCACTATGGATATTAATAGTCTTTTCACTACCATTTTGAATGAGTATGGCATTAGGGCAATTAATGACTTTTTAAGGAAACATGAAATATATGATGAGACAACTATTTGGCTTCTATGTATATGTTTACAATTGATTTTGGAGAATAATGTTTTCATCTTTAAGAACAAGTATTATTGGCAGTGATGGGAGGTTGCAAATTTGTTACTAGCACAGTGGGAGGATCTATTTATCCACAATTCAGTTAATTTTTGGAGAGCTAATATATTTTATAGTAGATTTGTGGACAACGCATTTTTACTTTGGGATGGCAATGGGCCAGCATTACAATCATTTGTTAATTATCTTGAAATGCCACCAATTATTTGAGATTCATGTTACATTTTTCAGACAGTATCACTGATTTCTTGGAGGTGAGACTTAATTTTGATCAACTAGGATGTCTGCAAACCTTGATATATAGGAAAGAATGTGGGAAGAATGCATTACTTACTTTTTATAGTATGCATCCAAGGCACATGCTTAAAAATATAGCTAAAGGTCAAGCTCTAAGAAGTTCAAGACTATGCACAGATGAAGATGTCTTCCATTTAGAAATGAATAACATGCAATCCTGATTCATGGAACGTGGCTATAAGCAAGGAACTGTGACTAAGATTATGGATGATACAAGGAAATTGAAGAATACTCGAGGACAACCTTGGTTTTTACATAGCAATTCTTCTAATGTGACTGATTCCATATATCAGACTGTGTATTTTAATGCTCATTCTAATAGAACTACAGTTATCTTGAAGTATGCCAGTAATATACAGGGGGTCTGTGATATCATACGTAATAATTGGAAGATGTTGACTGATGCAAGTCTAAAGGAAATTATGGTCTTTACTTTTAAGAAGAACATGAATTTAAAGTGATTGTTGTGTAGAGATAGGAACTTTAATGCTTCCATTCAGCTATACAGGTCTGTGAGAACAGGAATGTTTTCGTGCAGATGCTGCAAGGTTTGCAGCTCTATAAGTAAAGACTCCAGTTTCATGCATCCAATGAAGAAGAAAAATATCAGCCAAGGATTTATGCTGACTGTCAAACAATGAATGTTGTTTATTTAGCCAAGTGCAGCAAATGCCCATGTTTTAATATGGGCAAAACTAACAGATGGCTCAAACAGTGTATACTTCAGCACTTTAGTGACATTAGATTAAAAGCTAAATACAATGATCTTTCTCAGCATATTTCCATCTATGGGAAATCATAGTTTCTCATTTATTGTGCTGCAATGCTGTTTTGAGGCTGCCAGAAAAGGAGATATCAAAGGCATTACTGAACTTTGTGAAATACAATGGATAGTCGAGATGCAAGCGGATAGCCATCCAGGACTTGAATTGGTTAATTTCTTTGAAACCTCTCTTCAGCATTGATTGACTAAGTGATGGCTTTTAAGCAGGAGTGTTTTTATTTTAGCTATGATCTGATGAAGGGCTCAAACCTGAAAGCACTAATCTACTTTTACATGTTTTTCTTTTTCTTTTAAGGTTTTATGCATGTTGCCATCGTGGTCTGTGTGAGTTTGGTCTTACACTTTTGGATTTACATTTTTTTACCAGATCTTTTATTCTCCTTGGGCTGATTATTTTTCTGATTTGTATCTTGTTTTACTTAGAAACACCCTTGGCAGATGTCAGTGTGAGTAATATAGAGTTGGATTATCATCCCGTAACACCAGTTACCAGATCTTTGAATGACAGAGTGAAGAGACTGTCATGTTTAGAATGGAATCCTCTGATGAAACTTGACTTTTTGACTTTACAAGTGATTGATGATTCTATCGATAATGATGGTGAGCTGTTTCATAACAAATTAACTGAGTTGGAGAACAATTTATTTTTATTTTATTTTTTTATTTATTTAACATTTGTTGTCTGGGAAAGTCTGACTAGGACAGAGCCTATTATCAGCCAAGGCTCGGGGAGAAATGTTCCAGACACCTTTTTAAAATGTGTGAGGAAACCAGAGTACCCGGAGGAAATCCACATGAACACAGGGTTACTCCACACAGAAGGTACTCCAGCCAGGAATCGAACAGGAGAACGTCTTGCTGTGAGGTGACAACGTACTGCATTTCCCAATTTATATAAATGAAAATGCCTACAATGACAGAGAATGGACCTTGAGGCTTGTTTATACTTTAGAATTGTACCTAGGGGCTTACATATGGAGAGATGTTTCCTGAACTGCTAACTAAATGGCAGTGTATAAACCCTGAAACCAGTTCTCAGTACCTGCATCTGTTAATAGATTTTTTTGAGCCTGAGGAAAGACAGCTGATAGCATCTATTGAACATAAACAAGCAGACATAGAGAAACAGTTTTCCAGTGAACAATATGTGATGAAAATCAATGATTTGTTTAATTCTATCAGTTCTTATGAAGCGAAACTGCAGCAACTGAAAATTAAAAAAAAAATGCAAAGAGATTACAATGATTTAAAGCTTGGCAATATTTTTGTTTGGCCAACCAGTAAGAATTGCAGAGTACGGGAGAGTAATGATGCCACCAGCTCACAGCATATATCAGAAAGCAGCACCAAGTTAGTGAATGAGATTGCAGCTCCTCCCCAAGATGTTGTGGTGGTTACTCATCAACAACAGGGACCAGTGCAAACTCCTTTGAATATTTGTCTTGAGGGGAGTAGCAGTTCTGATGTGGCTCACAACTTGAAAAAAGGGAGAGATTTCCATACTAATTTGGAAGAAGCTAGTACTAATTCAATTGACATTCATGTTCTAGGATCGAGATCTAATGTTTCCAACAAGAACTGTATGTTTTTTCTTGTTTTACTGGTCCCCATGAAAAAATGTTTACTTAGCAAATGAAAGAGATCAATCAGCAGTGGAAGGAAATGGAGAAAGGTGTCCTGCTGAGTTCCCATAGACCAACGTAATGGAGAATAATTTGGTTTATAATCTCTTACTTGAGCTTACAGATACATATTACACATAAACAAGTCCTCAACAGAGGGCTTACTTTTATACCTGCCACTGCTTCTAGACTGAGTGACATAATGTTGGACTTGAAATTATTTGTCAGGAATGTTTTACTTAAGCTTTTATTTGGAATTAGTTCAGAACAAAGTCATGATAGATTCAGAAAGCCTAGTGTTTTTGTACCCCCGTCACATCCTGTTATGGAAACATTTTTGAAGACGTGTGAAAATGAATTTGCACATTATGTCAATTCTACACAACATCGTTGTTTTTATAATTTAACTAAGGCTGAGAGAACTGCCTTACATGAACTGATGACTAATAAAAGTTTTATCATTAGACCAGTTGACAAAGGGGGAGCAGTGGTTCTTATGGACAGCCATTGTTATTTTGACTCTATGGAGTAGATGTTGAAAGAGGATAGGACCTATAAACTTTATCTTCACTTGAATTGAATGATATTATTAAACGTGTCAAGGACCCCCTAGAAGATGTATTGAAGGCTTCTATTATTAATGACGAATTGTATAATTATTTTATAATTGACCATCCAACAATACCAGTTATAAGTGAGCTACAAAAGATACATAAGGATAGATTCACTCCACCATTACAACTCATAGTTTCTGGAAATGGATGGTCTACAGAACCTATTTCCATCTGGGTCAAGAAGAAATTAAAAATAGCCTTTACAAGAGCTACTTTGGTCTTAAAAGACACATCGCATATTCTCACCTCCTTATCTGAACATGTGAAGGGAATCATGTATTGGTGGTACTTTTTTGTCACTATGAATGTTAATAGTCTTTTCACTACCATTCTGAATGAGTATGGCATTAGGGCAGTGAATGACATTTTAAGGAAACATGAAATATATGATGAGACAACTATTTGGCTTGTATATATGTTTACAATTGATTTTGGAGAATAATGTTTCCATCTTTAAGAACAAGTATTATTGGCAGTGATGGGGGGCTGCCATGGGCACTGCCTGCACCAAATATTATGCAAATTTGGTACTAGCCCAGTGGGAGGATCTATTCATCCACAATTCAGTTAATTTTTGGAGAGCTAATATCAAATTTTATCGTAGATTTGTGGACAACATGTTTTTATTTTGGGATGGCAATGAGCCAGCATTACGATCATTTGTTGGTTATCTTGAAAATGCCACCAGTTTTTTGAGATTCATGTTGCATTTTTCAGACAGTATGACTGATTTCTTGGAGGTGAGACTCAATTTTGATCAACTAAAATATTTGCAAACCTCAATATATAGGAAAGAATGTGGGAAGAAAGCATTACTTACTTTTGATAGTATGCATCCAAGGCACATGTTTAAAATTATAGCTAAAGGTCAAGCTCTAAGAAGTTCAAGACTATGCACAGATGAAGATGTCTTCCATTTAGAAATGAATAACATGCAATCCTGTTTTATGGGATGTGGCTATAAGCAAGGAACTGTGACTAAGATTATGGATGATACTAGGAAATTGAGGAATACTCGAGGACGACCTTGGTTTTTGCATAGCAATTCTTCTAATGTGACTGATTTCATATATCAGGCTGTGTATTCTAATGCCCATTCTAATAGAACTACAGTTATCTTGAAGTATGCCAGTGATATACAGGGGGTCTTTGATATCATATGTAATAATTGGAAGATCTTGATGACAGATGGAAGTCTAAAGGAAATTATGGTTGACACCCCCCTCTTTACTTTTAAGAACAACATGAATTTAAAGTGATTGTTGTGTAGAGATAGGAACTTTAATGCTTCCATTTAGCTATACAGGTCTGTGAGAACAGACATGTTTTCGTGCAGATGCTGCAAGGTTTGCAGCTCTATAAGTAAAGACTCCAGCTTCATGCATCCAAGAAAGAAGAAAAAATATCATCCGAGGATTTATGCTGATTGTCAAACAATGAATGTTGTTTATTTAGCCAAGTGCAGCAAATGCCCATGTTTTAACATGGGCAAAACTAACAGATGGCTCAAATAGTGCATACTTCAGCACCTTAGTGACATTAGATTAAAGGCTAAACACAATGCTCTTTCTCAGCATATTTCTGTCTATGGGAACAATAGTTTCTTATTTATGGTGCTGCAATGCTATTTTGAGACTGCCAGGAAAGGAGATATCAAAGGCATTGCTGAACTTTGTGAAGTACGATGGATAGCCGACATGCAAGTGGATAGGCATCCAGGACTTAATTAGTTAATTCCTTTGAAACCTCTCTTAAGGAAATGTAACCTTCAGTACTGATTGGCCGAGTGATGGCTTTTAAGAAGGAGTGTTTTTATTTTATTTATGATCTGATGAAGGGCTCAAGCCTGAAAGTGCTAATCTACTTTTACATGTTTTTATTTCTCTATTAAAGTTTTATGTACGTTGCCATAGTGGTCTGTGTGAGTTTAGTCTTACAGTTTTGGATTTATAGTTTTTTAACCAGACCTCTAGTTCTTCTTGGGCTGATTATTTTTCTAGTCTGTGTACTTTGGTATAGGTTCTCTTCTCAGTGCAGTCAACTGTGTGTGTGTGTGTGTGTGTGTGTGTGTGTGTGTGTGTGTGTGTGTGTGTGTGTGTGTGTGTGTGTGTGTGTGTGTGTGTGTGTGTGTGTGTGTGTGTGTGGTGTGTCTAGACAGCAGAGCAGATGTGTGTACCCTACACTCACTTCTCCAATTTCATAGATTGATAGTATTTTGATACTTGCTCAAGGCTACACATCCATTTCATGCAGGCCTCCCAACCACTTGTTTCCCCATGGCCTGCTGATGTCATCTACTATAAGTTCACCTGCACTCCTATATAAATTAGACTTGAGCTGTGGAGCTTGCATTAACCACTGTGTTCTGTAGATTTTGTACTTAGGTAGGGTTCTGTTCTCACTGCAGTCAAGTGTGTGTGTGTGTGTGTGTGTGTGTGTGTGTGTGTGTGTGTGTGTGTGTGTGTGTGTGTCTAGACAGCAGAGCAGACATGTGTGTCCTACAGTTACTTCTCCAATTACATAGATTTCCAGTATTTTGATACTTGTTCAAGGCTACACATCCATTTCATACAGGCTTCCCAACCTCTTGTCTCCTACATGGTCTGCTGATGTCATATACTATAAGTTCACCTACGCTACTGTATAATTCAGACTTGAGTTGTGGCTGAGTTAAATACTATGTACTGTAGTCTGTGTACCTTACATAGGTAGGGGTTCTGTTATCCCTGCAGTCAAGTGGGTGTGTGACTACACAGGAGAGCAGACATGTGTATCCTGCAATTACTTCTCCAATTACATGGATTGCTAGTATTTTGATACTTGCTCATGTAATTTACATGGATTGCTAGTATTTTGATATTTACGACACATCCGTTTCATACAGGCCTCCCAACCTTTTGTCTCCCACATGGCCTGCTGATATCATTTACTATAAGTTCACCTGCACTCCTGTATAAATCAGACTTGAGCTGTGGTGCGTGTGTTAAGTACTATGTTCTGTACTCTGTGCACTTAGGTAGGGATTCTATTCTCACTGCAGTTGACTAGATGTGTGTGTGTGTGTGTGTGTCAAGACAGCAGAGCAAACATCTGTATCCTACAGTTACTTCTCCAATTACATATTTTGCCAGTATTTTGATACTTGTTCATGACTACACATCCATGTCATACAAGCCTCCCAACCTCTTGTCTCCCATATGGCCTGCTGATGTCTTCTAGTAGAAGTTCACCTGCACTCTTATATAAATCAGATTTGTGCTGTGGTGCTTGCATAGAGTACTGTGTTCTGTAGTCCATGTACTTGGATTGGTAAGGGTTCTATTCTCACTGCAGTCAACTGTTTATGTGTGAGCTGTTTCTTAACATTACAGAGAGCAGTATGTGGATATGCAGTACTCCCACCAGGGCAGGGTCAGGCAGAAGTCACTTCATCCTATACAATAAAGCATACAATGACATGTCTTTCAATCTATTCACATGCATCATGGCATGGTGTGTAGGCCCTGTATTATCTTGCTGAGAAAGCCCTGTGGTCTCTCCAGCTGCTACAGGTGTCTGGTGAGGTATATGTAAAAAGAGCATTATACTCTATTTGTGCTGTAAGGAGGTTTGACTACAGTGCTGTCATACAATCCTAAGATATCAATATGATGATATGACTTAGGATGTGCACAACATAGGCTTTCAATAGCAGTGTTGACAGTTGATGGTCAAAGTTCAGATTGCTATCTAAATGTGTTCCCAGTGCTTGCATCACTGGGTTTTTGCATAGCAGGACAGTGTGTGTGGTTACCCCACTATTCAGATGGACAACATTGCAAACACACATTTTTGCATTTATTTGTAGATCATGTCTCTTTGTCACCATTTAGTCGTGTGTGTTAGCTCCTCCTTTGCTATGTTATTACCATTAGTGGACTCAATGATTGCTCACAATATGCAAGAATCAGCAAAATGTTTACGGTAAAGGCCATATACTTTAGCCTGAACTATCAAGAAATACAGTTCAAACAGTGAAGGGCCAAGCACAGATCCCTGGTATTTGCCAGTGGTGACAGCTCTACTGTTACAGGTTGCTTCACCAACTTTTGCATGATATGTTCTGTCAGTGAGCCAATTGTTTACCCATTAACTGATGTAAGATTTAATCCCCAGCTTGGGTTTTTCTCAAGGATACCTGTGTGTGTGACTGTGTCAAAACCCTAGGCCAAATCATAATAGGCAGTATGCATCTTCTTACCTTCATCCAGGTCTATCACATAGAATCAATGTGCTGTGACAATATCACAGATCACCTATGGTGTAACTCAGCACATACACCTTCCTGATACAGTTGAATACAAAGTTCAATACACCCTCCACATGGCCTATGTTCCCACACAAGGGTGTACTTCGACATACATCCACCTGAATTAGGTGGACAGCACATGATGCATGCATGTATACAGACATCCTGACTCTCCTTGTCTGTGAGGTAGACCAACATGTCATCATGGACCTCCTCTACCTGTATACTAGTAATATTCCATGTGTGTGCAACAGACCTATATGAGTTGTTACTGCTACATAAGGTTCACTACATCTGATAGATGTCTTCAAATAAGTCATCAAGGGCATGCATGATGACAACAGTATCATCCTGTGGAACTTGAACAGGTCAAGGCATTTGACAAACAACATCCTGAGGTATTCAATCAACACTGTCATATGAGGCCCTAAAAGCTATATTACCAAATGGGTAGACCAGTGTTTGACATACATGGCATCTCCCTATGTTGAAATGGCATTTGACGTGACATATATCTCAGGTCCAGTGATCAGGTTGGTACATCAGGGTAACTGCTAGGCCCTTTCATGCCCATTAGATCAGTGATGGACTTCACAGATGACATACACATGTTGTGTCTAAACAGCTGCCTGAAGGACTACAGCTTGTGTGCAATCTCCAACTCCAAGTTAACTCCAACTGTGACATTAGTATAATACAAACAGTATCAACACATACCAGAGACTGCTGCCACAGGCTGACAACACCTGCATTGACAAGACACATAGAGGGATTTGTGGAAATAGGAAACAGACACACCACCCAAGTATAATGTGGACATCATACCCTATAATCAGACATATAGGTAAGTGACCTCTGTCTTGGGGTAAGAGTAAGTGATACATCCACTAGCATGTGGTCACAGTGCTGACTACTCCCTTGAATGTAACACAATTACTGGGTAAGTGAAGATCATGCATATCAGAGGCCATAATAATGCCATAGCTCCCAGACTTCATTATACCAATAACTGTGTACAATGGACACTTCTTCATGCACCTCCTTACACATCTTCCAGTGATGTGTAATTAAAGTGTACCACCTTTGTCAAAGTGCACTGCCACACAGCTTATGTCATAACTAGATATTCCTTTTGGGGAATACACATGACTGTTTGATGGTGCAGAACAACAATAGGTTTATAAGTGTTTACTAGGCTAATGGCCACAGTGCACAAGTCTTTAGAATGGATAATTTTGTTGTTGTTTGTTTTGTGGATATGCAGGAGGTCCATCAGAGTGGGGTCTGACAATGCCTTGAATGCCAGGCATAGATCTCTCCTCAAAAGCCTGTAGGAGAAAGAATACAGGGATAGCACCTTGAGGTGGTCTGCACAGGACATTTTACTTATATGCATTGTATTCTTTTAGTGAGTAACTTCTGTAGCTGTTCCATTTGTTGGATATGCCTGGTTAGGTACATACTAAAGTGGGCATTGTACTCAATGAAAGGTCCAATGAATGTGGAATACAGTGGAACAATGACTTCCTTGGACCTAGATGCCATACCTGTGTTTATACATTACACAGCATAGAATGATTTCCTCACTACTGTAGACACGTGATGATCAAAGGCTGGATTACTGTCTATATGTGTCCATAACTCCTGGGTCAACTCTAAGGGGTGTGATGTCAATATGATAGCTAGCAGGGGTGGATGATTTCCTGACAGATACTATTATGCATTTATTACCATTTAGTTTTACATACATACATACAAATGTTTCAAGCAGGGAAATTAAAGCCCTTCTAGCTTGCCAATATGCCAAAACACTTGGTCCCATAATAAATGTCCAGGCTATTCTTAAAAATATCTAAACTAGTACTTGCTTTAATGTAATTTGATAGTCTGTTCCAAGCATCAGCCGCTCTGTCAGAGAACCAATTAGTACACTTCTCATTCCTATAGAATCTTCTACATAGGTTATCTGATGATTCTCTAGTACTTTTTGATAACCCAAACATTCCCAGAGGTAGTTGTCTCTAAATGCCCTATATACCTGAATAAGATCTCCTCTTAAATATCTGTAATAGACACTGTACAAGTTCAGATATTTTAGTCTTTCATAATAACTTAGATTTTCACATCCATGGATGCCCTTAGTATATTTCTGCTGTACTCTTTCCAGTTTATTCATGCTTGTTTTCCTATAGGGTTTCCATATTGTTATTCCATACTCAAGTTTGGGTCTAATGTAACTAACAAACAATGACTTCATTATGTTTGATTTCCTAGATTTTATAAATCTTTTTATACAACCTATAGTTCTATAACTATCATTAGCCAATTGGTTGATAAGACTAGAAAAACTCATAGCTGAATCTACCTATATATCCAGGTCTTTAAATGAGTCTACAGTTTCAATCACTGTGTGCTGTATTAAATATTCACCTTTCAGTTTGTCTCTCAAATCTCATATGCTTAGTTTTTGATGTATTTATCAACATATTATTCTCATGTGCCCAAATGGTCAATTTAGTCAAATTATTTTGCAGACATGCCTTATCTGTAACACTTGTAACCAGTTTACCCAATTTCAGGTCATCAGCATATAGACTGTAGAACACCTCAGATGAAAAAGTAAGATCTGAAAGATACAATCTAAACAAGTAAGGGCCTAGTACAGAGCCCTGTGGGACACCTTGACTGTAACCAAGGATTTCACCTGTTTAGTTGGTGTGTGATACTTGCCATGTCCTATTTGTAAGCCATGCAGCTATCCATCTTATCAACAGTACATCAATACCTGGTTGTACTAATTTATTGATTAGTGTTTTGTGCATGACCCTGCCAAATGCTGATGTTAAATCTATATAAATCACATCACAGCAAAATTTTTCATTCATAGTTGTTAGTTTTAGTCCATAGCTCTGACACCAGTTGCTTGTCTGTGTCAGCCCTTCCTGGAGAACATTTGTGTCAGTGTGGGATTCAATGACAGCTCCTAATATGCAATAATCTGCAAATGTAGTTAGCCAGAGATCATTGACATTGGCCTTGACTTCAGAGAAGTAAGTGCCAAAAAGGAGTGGTCCAAGGACAGATCCCCGAGGTACTCCACTTGTGAATGACCTCTTTGTAGAGGATGACTCTCCAATTTTAACTTCATGGGTCCTGTCTGTGAGACAGTTGGCTATCCACTGGGTGATATATGGGTTTTTACCTAACCTCTTGAATTTGCTAACAATGCCCAAGTGGGGTATTGTGTCAAATGCCTTGGTCAGGTGAAGGTTAGCAGTGTGAACCATTTTGGCCTCATCCATCACTTTGGTGACCTTCTCAAAGAAGTCCACCAAGTTGAAAAGGCATGTCCTGCCCTTGACAAAACCGAACTGGGTTGGGTCCAGTGTCTGGTGGTTTACTATATCACTATTGATCATTTCCATGATAATTCTTTCCATGGTTTTACATATAAGACTAGTGAGACTTATGTGTCTGTAGTTTCCAGAGTCTGTAGATGGGTCACCTTTGTGCAGAGGGATGACTATTGCTGTTCTCCATTTATGAGCATGAAGTCTGTTTGGAGGCTACAGTTAAATAGCAATTACAGAGGGCATGATAGGTAATGTTTCATTCTATTTAGCTGGCATCCTGGGATATTGTGTGGGCCCATTGAGGCAGTGTTCTTGGCCTTAGAGAGTTGTTATACCAGATGCATGTGTGATACCTGTTCAGCTTATGCATACACTACATACATAGGTGCTGGACAACATTAATGGCATGTATATCATTTGTGACAGTGTGGATTGTGCCATAGATATATGCCATGCACACAAGGCAAGTAGCCTGTATTGACCATACTGTCACAGGTAAAGCAGTGTCCCTTTTAACACCTCCTGCAGACATTGAGGTACCAGGACAGTACATGTGGTTACCCTCATAGAGTGTGGATGTATCATAATAGTTGGAAAAAAAAGACAGGCCAGCAGAAAAAGCAGGAATGATGCAGAGTCAAAAATACAATAACATAGAGGTTTATTTGTAAACCCAAATAACCACAGACCGGTTTCAGCAGAATATTCATCTGTAACACACTGAGGAAGGCATATTCTGCCGAAACATCTCCTCCTCTCACATTGGCTCTATGTCAAGAAATTAGTTAGTGATAAGGAGGTGAGATGGCAGGTAAAACTAAATGCATCAGTGTATCCTGGCATCAACGAACATGTTTCCATAAAACCTATATTGGATAATTATAAATAGATGCTCCAAATAGTAAAGGGGCTGTTTTTTGTACAAATACACATTTTTCATAGATATACCTTTTCACATATATACATAATTTTGTATTACTATCATGTTTTGATGGAAGACTTACATGCACTGGCACCACAACACGCACTGAAAAGTTTTATGAAAAAGTTTTATGAAAAAGTATTATGCAAAAGTTTTTATGAATTTTCATATACATTTTTTATGTATATACAGTGTATATTTGCTACGAAATTAGGAAATTTTAGATATTTCTATGCACTTGCACTTTAAATTCTTAATGAGGAAATGACATGTGATGTAATTATCAGCATTTTTTAATGTATTTAATGGAGTAGTAGTATTACAATTAAGTGTTCTGAAGAAGTCCCTAGTGGATGAAAGCGCTCAACTTCTTGTGTATTGTTTTATCGTTTGGATTAAACCTTTTGTGAACAGTGCTTGTGTCGTGCTGGTGCCTTTTCTCTTCTGAGGCAGGAGATTTTGCTGATTCGTTTTTTACACTAACAGATTTACTATAATATATAAATTAGTTTATAAGTTTATAGATTTAATAAGGTTGTATCTGTTTTTAAGTTATTGTGTTTGAATCATTGCACTTGATGCTTTGAAGCCATGATTATGGCTTCTGATTAAGTGAATAATAGTTAAATTGTTTTGGTTTTGGCGCCAAAATTTGTATTTAAGAGTGGTGCTATTTACTGTGTTTTATGTCTGAAGAAGCGTAGTGTCTACTACGTGAAAGCGCTATTTGAATAAAGAAGATTTTTGGAAAAGAAGACTTTTGGTTTTTACAACAGAGGTATAAGTTTCCAGTGGTGTTACCTTCTGCATTTGTTTGCTAAATATATATAAAATAATTATATTTTTATTTTATTGTTACTCATTCTAAATGAACAAATTCAAGGTGCAAATAAGCTTGATTGCGTCACTCTCAGCTCCCTTTCTAAAAGCTACTATGTTCTTCATCTGTAAATATGTTTGTAATGAATTGCTATGTTAATCAAATTGTTAATCGCTATGTAATCCAATGTAACTACTGTCTGTTTATTTTAACTGTGGAGCTTTTCTCCCCGGGCCGCTGCTGAAAATGGACCTACATCCAGTCGGACACTCCAGGTCAACAAATGTAAATTGTTATTTGTCTTTCGGCTTTTTCCCGGTAAGGGGTCGCCACAGTGGAACTCCGGTCTGCTAATGATTGGCAGTAGATTTTTACAAAATGCCGAGGTGCCAGCTCGACGCCCAACCCTCAACAAAGGCACGCCCATTTACGCACGCATGTCTTTTGAACACTACCCAACCACAGGGGGACATGCAGACTCCACACAGAAGGCACTCCCAAGCCAAGCCGAGAATCGAATGGGAGAACCTCTTGCTGTGAGGTAACAACGCTGCCGCTGTACCACCGCAGCTAAATGTAAATAAATAAATAAATAAATAAAAGGAGTCCCATATGGCTCATTTTCTCATACTTTTCTCACTACTTATTAACAAACTTCCCACAAGCCTTCCCCAACATCCCATCACTTCTTATACAGATGACATGATTATTTATAGATGTAATTCAACACTACAAATACTTAGAGGTCTGCCTCATGTGTAATCTCACCTTTCAATAGCTTATAAAATACCATTCCAAAGTGAACAAATTCCTGCTCTGAGCTCTCTTGAAAGCAGAGTGGCTACTGGCAAAGAAGTCCTTCTCCCACAGTTGGAACATGGACACCCTATCATTGCATCTGTCTCCAAAGAGAATCTTATCACTCTACAAACTTCATCAAATAACATTTGCTCCTTCATAACACTCTCTTCACTGAAACAACATCATTGCTCCTTATAGGCAAAAGCCAACTGGATGTCAATAAGTCACAAAGCCACCCAGGGACAAGGAAGTCTTGCCTTTAAACTATACAAAATACATTACTTTCCTTTCTTTATAGGTGGACCTACAAGTTCCACACGGTACAAGCCTACAGCCCTTCTTCCCTCTATTGTAATCTTCAAATTCCACGTAATAATCTTCATACAGGTGCTGACTATTCATTATTCATATTAGCTCCTAAATATTAGGAATCCCATACCTTTGCATTATAAATCTTTACTAGCCTTACAAAAGTTTCACTCAGAACTAAAACAATACCTCTTAAAAAGCTCACTATGCAAATGCTTCTATAATAGAGGGATCACCTGGCCTAAACAAACCACTCTAATGTATACAGACTTCTGCCCATGATATTCTCCTACACAGGTGCATAGCATACCCCCCCTTCATCTCTCACCTTCCTTGTATATCTTTCCTTTATCCCATTTTTCCTTATCCTCTCCCATCTTCTACCTCCTCTTAATGATTCTTCATTCTCTACCATCCCTTTCAGCTCTCCACTTTTCCTCCTACCACTACTGTATAAACGTGTAACAGTAATAATGCTTTTAATAGTCTCCTGCATTTCAGAGCTCCAACCTACTGTAAATAATTCATGACATTACTATACTCTCTTTGTAAATACTATTTTGACTCTATGGATAATCAGATTAATTTACAGTTGTAACCCTGGGCTGAAGTTGAAAATAATTCAGTGGTATCAGATTTCTACCCTAGTCAACAAAATTAAATAAAATAACAGCACTCCTGTTGACTACCACAACAATGCAAAATCATTTGTGTAAATTTGCAAACTGCCTCCAAATGTATTATATTACATCATTTGACTGCACTTTTACTGTTATTTCACTGTAAACTGTGTCATTTTTTATTGTACCCTACCACTAAATGTAGTAGTCATGAAGATCTGTATCATGCCTGAGATACACAACGATATATGTACGTATGTATATGTGTGTGTGTGTGTGTTTGTGTGTATATATACATATATATATATATATATATATATATATATACATATATATATATATATATATATATATATATATATATATATATATATATATATATATATATATATATATATATATATATATATGTATATATATATATATATATATATATATATATATATATATATATATACATATATATATACATATATATATATACATATATATATACATATATATATACATATATATACACACACATATATATATATATATATATATATAGAGAGAGAGAGAGAGAGAGATGGTTGCAGTTCATTAGGTTGATTATGCAGCTAGTCATCCCGTATTTGGAGTGTGAGTGTGTGTTTTGGTTGACTTTGTAGTCAGTCGGCCATTATTGTGGTCAACTGCAATGGAAGTTATAGGATACTGCAGTGTAGTCAAAGCTGTGTGACTATGGAGTTGTGTATATATATATATATATATATATATATATATATATATATATATACGGGAGTTTACATTCATGTTAAATTGCGGAAACAGTACAGCTTAAAAGGGAAGAGAGTGAGAACAAACCATATATGAAAAAGAAGAAGCAAAGCTGTAGGCAAATAGGGAAAAGTGATTTAATACTACAACTAACGGGGTAAGCACAGTAAAAATTAAAAGGAGATGAGAAACGAAAGGTTACATTTGCATGCACCATAGCAAACAAGGAAAATAAAAAGATCAAAAATTAAGCAGGGAAAAATTATGTTTTGAATGGTTCAAATGAGGGGAGTGCAAGATTATGATGCTGTTTCCTCACACTTGACCGAAATATATGCCTGACTTATCAGGAAAGGGAGGCGGTTAATTTGTAGCCAGATAAGTGTTTATGCCCCCACCTTGGAAGGAGGAAACTATACTAATTTTGTAAATATTTTTTATTTATTGGGGGCATAGAAAGAAGAAGCGAAGGGAGACAACAGTGATACTAATGAAGGGTAACAGAAGGAAACAATAGGAGATAGACAGGAACAGGAAGTATAAGAGGAACTATAATGGCAAAGGGGGGTTCTCAAGGCTTAGGAACCAGGTGAGGCAGGGGAATAGAGCTTCCAGGCTAGTGACAAAAAGGATGACTATATGTAGTGGCATTAATGACATCTGATTATGACAGAGGTAAGGTTATTAACATAGAGCATAAACAGTGTGGCTAGTCCTGTAAAAAAGGGATAGAAAATTTAATATGCTACAAAAGTAGAAGGTTAAACTCAGGTTACCACAGGAGATGCACCTAACAAAACCAAAACATAAACTAAATGGGAGGGGATTTGAACAGTATGAAAAGTATGAAATGAGGCAGAGAAAAGGAGTGGTAATAATGGCTGAAAAGACACTAAGTGCAGCAGGTGTGGGGCAACTAATAAATGGGATGGATGGATGGATGACAGGGTAGAAGGGGAAATATTAGAGGGGTTATGATTATAGTAACAGCCATCTATGTCCCTCCATATTCACAACTAGAAATACTGATAATGCATATGATAATGCACTTAGATAAATACAGCAGGAGAATGGAACATGATAAGTGGAAAAGAGGCATATGAGGAGAGAGGTATGCTTCTCAACAATAGAAAAATGGGATGAAATACTGGATGTCAACCTTGGGATTACAAGACTTTTGGAAAATAAGTTCCTGTAACTATCAGAATGCACATTTCACCCATTACAGCCACAGACGTGGGGGGAGGGTCCAGAATAGACAAATTCTATATTTAAAATGAAGATTGCACTAGAATTAAAGAAGTAAAGGTGGGACCATAATTATACTCGCACTATGCTCCCATCCAAATAACAGTTGGATTGCTGCAAAACATCCCAGTAGAAAAACACTGGTGATTCCTAGCTGCAAGACTGGGAAATGACTTAGGAGTGTAATGAGATGGCAGATTTTAAAATTTACCTACAGAGTACCCTGTTAGAAATATTGGGTGAACAAATGGCAGTAGCTATGGAAATGTTTCTTTTGAGCTAGGATACAGAATTTGAATTACCCGGATACAGAAAGGCCTTATTAAGTTTAATTCTGTTGGTTGTCAAAACAATCAATTACTAGAAAATAGAAAAAAAAATCTAACTAAACTGTACTAGGAATATTGTAAAAGACATAAAAGAACCAGAAGAGGGGGTTTTAGAAAAGGGAAGGAACAAATTACATAGAAATAAATAGAATTTATGGGAATAATACAAGAAGAAGAATGTTCAGGAAGAGCAACAGGAGTGAGGTTTCAAGGAAGGCAGGAATTCAACAATTTATATAATGCTGGACTGATGATAGTGACAAGGCAAGAAAAGATATGTGATGAGTAATATATGTAAATGGGAAAAATATTATGTTTTTTTCTGATAATGTATGTTTGCCAATGTCTTAAGTGATAATTTAATAAAGGGTTAAAAAGACTGGGAAATGAAGTTTTCCAAATCAAGGTGATAATGACCAGCGGACTTCCTGGAAGGTTGGAAAGAGGGAGATGTTAGGGAATGGGTCAAGTAAAGACATGTTCAGGAAGGAAATGCAGGGATGGATTCAATGCACTACTTTTGAAGAGAAGAAACAATATTCAGAATATAAGATTTGTTAAGTGACATTACCTTGTTCTTTCTTGCAGTGCATTTTAGTGATACATTTATTTACAGAAAGGATAGAAAGGAAGACTAGGTCACTTATTTACAGAACAGAATGGACTATTTTACTAGATTTTTTATTATATTTTTATGTGATCTGAGAAGTGCTAAATGCTTCGATTATCATTTGCCAATATTATAGTAAAAGACAATTAAAAAGAGCCCAGTATCTGCAGCATTCATTAAAAAGAACAATCTCTTTAGTAAGAATAATAAAGAAATTGCAGAATACAAATAGCTGTCATGCAAGGAATTCTGAATTAAACCAAGATGAGGAGTTAGGGCATGGTAGACTGTTAAATTCTGTACCCACACCAGTGATTGATACGGATATTCTCTGTAATTCTTAATAAAAGTAGAATTTCTCAGAAGACTTTAGTCATTTTTCAGGTAACATAATCTACTATGGGGTTAATTCATGAATTTCACAAATGAAGGAAATAAACCATAAGAAGTTTTTGATCATTACTGTTATGCCAAATAGGTATTGCAGACCCCTTATATGCCGGGCGTCTTAACATTAGTCCTTTTGGGTAATTGCTATTATGTTTATAATACATGGCAAGGTCTTGCTATTGAGAAAAAATATCAAATTACAGGCTTGTTTTGCTATATTGCTTATGCCACAAAATTTCCTTGATGATGAAGGCAATATAAATTAATGTCTGAAACAGAAACACCACTACACAAGTCATAAACAATCAATGCAAATAAAACATATAAAATCAACTAAAGAATAAATGAAACTCAAAAACTGTCTAACTTTGAACTTATGAACTCAGGTAAATGGTCCAGCTTTAGTACAAGCTCTCTGTAACCAAGCCAGAAAATCAGTCAATCAATCAATCAATCAATCAATCAATCAATCAATCAATCAATCACATATTACATTCTGCCAGTCAAACCACTACTGGCATTGAATGGAAGTGAAATAAATAAGTAAATACCAAATTAAAATTTTGAAAAATGCAAAAAAAAAAATTATTACAATTGCTATACACTATAAAGTATAAAATCCATTGTAACAGGCTTTCCCAGGAAATGATCCTTACAAAAATTATGACTTCTTAATCTCCACTGTTAAGGTCATATGTTTTCATACCTACCTCTTGAAGTATAATTCCCTGGTAAAACCAGTTATATTAACTATCATACTTAATGCTGTATGATCCAGTAGTGTATTAACTGTTACTGTATCCTACTGCTCTGAAGAGAGATATACATTAATCACAGCACTGAGATACTATGGAAATAAAAATGCCTCCTGTAAGGCCCACACATAGCTTTTTCAAACTGTTTTAAGTTTGAATGTTTTATTATAAGAGGATCAGGCATTCATGTCTGTTTTGTAAAAGTGGATCAGGGATTCACATCATAACAACAGGCACAAGTGTCAAGTCTTTGAACAATGGGAAAAAATCAGTGTTACAGTAACAATGATTGCTTAAAAAGTGTTTTATTAGAACATTATTTACTTAATTATCTGTTTGCTTTACTAATCCTATTTTATCACCTCAGTTTCTCTCCAGGTCTTTACTTGTCCATTCCTTCCCTTCCCTTTTCTAACATTTATTTTGTTCTGTATTTATTTTATATGTGTTTGTTTATCTTCACTGCATTTTAGATTCTTCCCAGTAATCACTCATTCGAGCATCTTGATCTTCTTGCTGTATTGCATCAGTCAGCTCCATCTGCAGGTATTTTCAGGTTATGTTTTTTCTTCACCCTCTCATTATCATTCTTTTGCTCTCCTTGATCCTCTCCTCATTCCCCTCTGACTTTTTGAAATTCTTCCCCAGACACACACACACACACACACACACACACACACACACACACACACACACACACACACACACCTTCTCTTGGTATCTATCTCACACACTCTCTCAATCTATAAATATATAAATATTTATACAGACACACAAACACAAACACAAACACACACACACATATATAATATATATATATATATATATATATATATATATATATATATATATATATATATATATATATATATATATATATATATATTTATATATATATATGAATTCACTTCAGAAGCTCGAAATACTGTAATCTCGAATTTCAGTATTTCGAGCCCAAGAAGCCGAATCCACAAAACAATAAAAATAAAAAAAAAGAGAAATTCAAAACCTTGAATACCGTAGGTTTTGAATTTCGCGGTTTCACTACACACACAAACACCATCTACCACACAAACACACACAATCAGTCTACTACATAAAATCAGGGGAGCAAGCCCCCCTGCACCCCCCCCACACCCCCCTACTTAAATATTCTCACTCCAAGGTTGCACTACATACAAACAAACCCAAAACACCACTACACAAGCTACATTCTCCTTGCACACACACATCACAGCAAAAAAACACGCTGACACACACCACAGCCCCTACCCAAACCCTTAACACACACACACACACAGACACACACACACACACACACACACACACACTTACTGGAATACATGACCACAGCGGAACTTTAGAAGCGCGAAATTCAAAACCTCTGGTATTCGAGGTTTTGAATTTCACACTTTTAAACTTTCCCTATTATGTGGATTCGGCTTCTTGGGCTTGAAATACTGAAATTCGAGATTTCAGTATTTCGAGCTTCTGAAGGGAACCCATATATATATATATATATATATATATATATATATATATATATATATATATATATATATATATATACATATACACATACATACACATACACATCTCTCTCTCTCTATCTATATATATATATATATATATATATATATATATATATATATATAGGTTCATAGGTTGGTATTAGGCTATCGGCCCTAGGGCCTATAAAAGCCTAGCCATAACAATTCCCTGGCTATTTCTTCCCACAATATTTACTTCCCTGGACCCCTGTCTAGCAAGGCGACTGACATGATTCCCGGGGTGAATTTCCTATCTCCCAGCCAATCATCAAGGTTCCTTTTGAAGAGGGCCAAAGAGGTGCTCTGCTTAAAATGTATGGGCAGTCTATTCCAGAGTCTGGGGAGTCTCTGGGTCAGGAACCTATCCCTCCAGCATGTTTTGTTCATTGTGATGACAAGGTTTAGATCCCTGGAGCATGTGGCTCTGAGAGATTGGGATTTCTTTAAGTGTAGCATGTCCAACAGCTCTGGATTCAACATGACTTTGTATGTTAAGCAGAGATTGCCTCTGAGTAGACGGTATGCCACAGAGTATAGCTGGAGTTTTTTTAGATGGTCAGCATTGGGCATCTGCTTTAGGCCAGTGATTCTTTTAGTGAGGTATTTCTGTGGCCTTTCCAATTGTTGCAGATGTCTTGAGAGGTACATACCAAATGGGGCGTTGTATTCTATAATGGGTCTAATGAGGGATGAGTACAGTGGGACAATGACCTCCTTTTTTCTGGATGAAAAGCCCTTAGTGATGTGATGTCCCACATAGAAGGATTTCCTGACTGTTGTGGTGATGTAGTTATCGAAGGTGAGACCACTGTTCACCTGTGTCCCTAAGTCTCTTATCACACTTTTGGTGTTTAGTGTACTGCCACCTATGTGGTAATTCACGGGTACATTTATTTTCCCAAAGGGGATAACTATACAATTCTTGGCATTGAGCTTGAGCCTATGGGTCTGGCACCAAGCATTTGTTTCTGTAAGGCCCTTATGTAGAATATCCACATCATTTGGGGATTCAATAATGCCTCCCAATTTGCAGTCATCTGCAAACTTTGTTAGCCAGAGTCCCTTAGTGTTGGCCTGTACTTCAGAAAAGTAGATGCCAAACTCAGGTAAGCTATTAATCTTTGTACTTCAAGAACATGCATTTCTTTATCAATTCCTTTTCATCACAATATTTAACATTGCTCTCATTCACCAAAACTGCATTATCTCTGAAATGAACATGTAAACCTGAATAATCATGTATCCTCTCGCTCACCCATTGGGATTTTAACTTCCTTCATTAGTTTTACTTGTCAGCTCTGTATGTAAGATACTCTGTGATGTTACATGTTTTAGCAAGGGTTTTAGTTTGTATTCTAACAATGTCATGTGACATTTATATTAATCTGTCTTTGGAATACAGTGGATGTAAAAAGTTCACACACCCCTGTCAAAAAGCCAGGACTTTGTGACACAAAAATATGCATATATATATATATATATATATATATATATATATATATATATATATATATATATATATATATATATATATATATATATATATATATATATATATATATATATATTATATATATATATATATATATCTCTATATATATATATATATTATATATGTGTGTGTGTGTTTGTGTTTGTGTTTGTGTGTCTGTATAAATATTTATATATTTATAGATTGAGAGAGTGTGTGAGATAGATACCAGGTTCCTGACCCAGAGACTCCCCAGACTCTGGAATAGACTGCCTGTACCTCTCCTGGAAACCATCCAGGTGCAACTAACAATAGGCAAAACTGCTCTACAAATTGTAGCATGCTACAGGCCACCCTCTCAAACTCAGGAACCCCACACAGCCTTCCTGAAGACACTGGAGGGTATAAATGTATCTCCAAACACCATCATATTGGGTGACTTCAACTACCCGAATATAGACTGGGAACATTACTCAAGCCCTAACTTTCTAGCCCAACGGTTCCTGGAGTTCATAAATTCAAATGCCATGGAACAGCTAGTCACTGTTCCCACGAGAGGAGAAAATATACTAGATCTCATTGTCACAAACATGGGGACAAAATGCTCCACACCGAAGTATATCCCTCATTGGTGAGATCTGATCATAAACTAATCTCACTGGAAATCCACATCCCGCCCCACCCCAAACAAAAAGACCATAGTGAAGAACTTCTCTAAAGCAAACTTCACACTACTCAAGACTGGTGTGGTATCCTTCAAGGCCCCTGAGTCAGAGGAAACCACAACCCAAGCTGCGGAAGCCCTTACAAATGCCTTCTATGAACACCTCCAGGACTGCATGGATCAGGCAATCCCAAATAAAACCAAGACTCTTTCCACAAAGGGCAAACATCCAGTCTGGTGGACCCCAGCCATTAACAAACTTTACAATAAGAGGAGAAAGCTATTACATGATAGAACAAAATCCATAAAAGGGAAGTCACCCCTGATCATTATTAGTAAAAAATACGAGCACTCATAAAATCAACTAAGGCCAATTTTGAGAGAAAAATTGCCATGGATTCAAAGGACAATCATAAGGCCTTTTTCAGCTATGTTAGGAACCTGGGTGGAAACTCACAGATATGCTCAGAATTAGTCCAAAATGATACAAAAATCACTGAACCCACAGACATTGCCAACATACTGGCAGACAGGTTCAGTGCAAACTTCACCCCCCTCTCCCCCCCCAAAGGAGAGATAACTATCCCAGCCGAGTGTAGCCTCCCGGACATCTCAAATGCGCAGGTGAAAGCTGCTCTCTCTAAAGCTAAAAACACAGCATCAATGGGACCGGATGGTGTCCCCGGCTGTGTGCTACACGAGCTAAATGAGGAATTAAACCCGCACATAAGGCAGCTGTTTAATCTCAGCCTTACCACAGGATACGTGCCCAAGGAGTGGCGACGGCAACTGTGGTCCCACTCCACAAAGGTGGCGCCTCACGGACCCTGGTAATTACCGCCCATAAGCTTAACAAGTCTAGTCTGCAAAGCTATGGAGAGGATCATAATGGAGCTCATAAACAAAGATATAGGGGACTTGCAGACATTGGACCCGACCCAGTTTGGCTTTGTCAAGGGAAGATCATGCCTTTTGAACTTGGTCGACTTCTTGAAATAGTCACCAAGGCCATTGATGAGGGAAAGGCAGTCCATACAGCCTACCTTGACCTTGCAAAGGCTTTCGACACAATACCCCACTCGGTATTGTAGAAAAACTTACCAGCTTAAATGTAAACCCATATGTCACAAGATGGGTTGCAAACTGGCTTAAGGACAGAACCCACAGGGTTAGAGTTGCTGGCGCTGTGTCAGACTCCAAGCCGGTCACAAGTGGTGTCCCACAGGGCTCGGTCCTTGGCCCCTATTGTTTGGCATCTACTTCTCAGAAGTACAGGCCAACATGGGAGGACTTTGGCTGACAAAGTTTGCAGATGACTGCAAACTGGGCGCCATAGTGGAAAGTGCATCGGACACTGATATCCTTCAGAAGGGACTCACGGAAACAGATAGCTGGTGCCAGAGCCATGGCCTGAAGTTAAACGCCAAAAATGTATAGTCATACCCTTCGGGAAAAACAAGGTAACCCCAAGCTACCATATAGGTGGCAATCCACTAAGCACAGAAGAGGTTATCAGGGATCTGGGGACCCAGGTTGACAGTGGCCTTTCTTTTGACACTCACATTGCTAAAGTGGTTAGAAAGACCTTCTACATTGCCCACCTGATCATGAAGGGATTCACATCCAGATCTAGTGAGGTCATTGTTCCCTGTACTCTTCACTTATCAGACCAATGATCGAGTACAATGCCCCATTCGGGATGTATCTCACCCGACATCTGCAGCAATTGGAGAGACCCCAAAAGTTCCTCACCAAAAGGATAAAGGGACTCCAAAATCTGTCATATGCTGCCAGATTGAAGAAACTCCAGCTCTATTCAGTCGCATACCGTCTGCTCAGAGGTGACATGTGCCTGACATACAAGGCCATGTCCAACCCGAATTAATGGACATGCTCCACCTCAAAAATCCAAATCCACCAAAACCACTAGAGCAAGCGACTTAAACCTTAGCACGGATATAAATAGGACGTGCTGGAGGGATAGATTTATCACTCAGAGACTCCCTATGCTGTGGAATAAAATCCCGGTCCATGTGAGGCAGAGCACCTCGCTGACTCTGTTCAAGAGAAATCTAGACCTGTGGATGGGAGATCGTAGGTTTACCCCGGGAATCATCTCTGGGTCACTGCTGGACAGAGGCACAACAAACTAATGGGCACAGTATTTTTTCATATAAGGGGTGGCGTAAGCCACAATAATTTGGGCTAGGCTTATAAATGCCTTAGGGCAGATAGCCTAGTATAAACCTATGAACCTATGAACCTATATATATATACACACACACACACACACACACACACGTATATATATATATATATATATATATATGCACACACACATACACACACACACACACACACACACACACACACACACACACACACATATATATATATATATATATATGCATAATATGTATATCTTTCTATATTGCCATGGTGTGCAAAGAAACATACATATGAAAATGTATTCATTTGCTATTTATTTAATGGGCAGTTAAGCTAGTGTGTTGATGGTTTTCAGCCATGATCCGCACTCAAACAGCAACCATAAGACAGTCAAAAGCAAGAATGCAAACTATATACACACAGGTATGCAAAGCATGTCAGTGTACTGAACGCCTGATTTTAAGCACTGAATCACAATTACAGTAATACAGCGCTGTTTGCTAAACTGAGGTCCCATTTGCCTAAGTTGCTGGTAGCCCAAGTTACTGTAAAACATTCCATTGCACTGGCAAAAAAAAAAAAAAAAAAAAAAAAGAGTATGGGAACTTCCACCATGTCCTGGCCAAATTATCCATAGTCCCTAGTCAGGATGAATACCACCTTAGATGTCCACTGAAAATAGGCCATGTGAAGTGGGACTGAGTTGTTCAATAAAAGTAAGTTAAGTATTTTAGTTTTGTGTTGTCACTGTATTATGTTGTAAATGACTGGCAGTTTTTCTTTGTGTGTTCTTTTCTTCAGGATCGAAATTTTCTTCTTTTTCCTTGGGGAAAGAAGTAATGGATTTTCTTGAAACTGATCATAGTTTATTAATATCATATTTAGTAATATGATTTATCCTATTTGGGTTTTTTTCTGTTTTTGTGATGACACTATTGTCTGTGATCTATAAAAAGAAAGACAGTGCAATCCACTTAAATAGATTCACACAATTTTGCTTTTCTGAGGCTAAGTAAACAAAAACAGTCTTCATATCATGATACTTCTTCCAGAGTAAAGTACATATTTTCTCTGGGTGATAGAGCAGTCCTGCTCCCATGCAGCTAGATATGTGCCCTGCACTAGGTGGTATAGAGGGATAAAGCCCTGACTATGGCCTAAGTGAGCTGAGTTTGATTACTAACGTGGATGCTTGACAGTGCAGGGAAGGAGCATGGGCATGTTCATCAAGGGGGGGGGGGTCCCTGCTAGTGCATGTTGTTGATACCAATGTGACTACTGTCAGAGGTTGTAAAAGGAGTTGAAGAACAAGGTCAGGGGTGGGGACAAAGTAGGCATGTTCACTGAAGATGGTGAGGGTAGTTTTTGTTGCCCCATAAAAGAGTACATGTGCAGTGCTAGAGGAGCATATAGGTCATCCCAAAGGTGATATAGGTACCAACATCATCAACCAAGTGGAAGGGCTAAGATTTTGCATAAAAATAGGTCTCATTTCTTGGATGTTGAGGAGAGCACCAAACCCCCCTGTGTTTTCCTTGATGATAGTCCCTCTGGACATCTTTCTCCCTAAAGGATCTGCAAGGGCAGTCATCACATAACCTAGGGAATGAACAGATTTCAGTCTGATTGGAGTAACTTGATAGCTGGTAGATAAAGGGAGAGACCTAGAGAAAAATATGTGTACTGTCTGTAATGGCTCACCACACTGCCACAACATTTGCTGAAGTTGTTTCTCAGCAGACACAAACACATACACACATGTATCTAATGCCCACATCCACATACATGCACAGCAATGGTACCAGCATCACCTCCCTGGCCTTTGTACCCTAGCACTCCCCCCCCCACACACACACAAAGCACTAATATAAGCCATATCAGCACACACATTTTGCTAAGGATGACACTTGACATTATGTTCATCATCACCTGTGAAAATGAAAATAACTGTGCCCTGCCTCTGTACTTTTTTACTTGGGAAGCCTATGCCTGATGCACAGTGTGGCCAGTCTACCTGGAGGAGCACCTCCTGGGTGTAGGTTTGCATGCATCACCTTAATGTTCTGTATAATCTGTTATTTTGGCCCACAGTTATGAACCAGCTACTGCCTCTTATCCGGTGTCATGGTATACTGTGACTGCCATATTATGACATAGACCTCCCTGGTTCCTCTTCAGGCTCCTCCTCCTTACTGCCTGATGTGGTGGAACGTTTTCCTGAATGTGTGGTCCCTACTGCAGTTGTTTTCTCAAAACTGTGTCATATACCATAGTGCATACTGAAAATACCTCAGTACGTATGCCAAGGTCATACTGTAGAGCACCACCCGATGCATCCAATGAGCAAACGCAGGTCTTCAGCATTTCACACATTTGTTCAGTGATAACCTAAGTTTAAGACAGGGCATAGATGTAAATACTGCCTGCCACAGTCTGTGGATTTCTGACAGGTGCCATAAACCATAGCTCCAGTGAATACCCGGCATTGTTAATAAGATGCCCCAGAGGAAAATCACCCTGTACTACCTACTGATATAGGTCAGTCATGTGTCATATGTGGATATTGTGGGTACTGCTTGGGTGGCTTTCAGACACACTGTAGATTATAATTGTGTTTTACAGATAATGTGACAGTTGATGGTAACCATTATAGTTAACATACCATCTTCCCTGTTCACTAGGTAGGGTCTTTATTTCAGATTGGGTACAGTCTACGGCACCCAGTACAACAGCAGAACAGGCTATGTCATACGAAGTTCACACAGCATTGGCTCTCTCCTCTGTGATATGAGGAAACCACATACTGTAGCATGGCATGAAGGAATTGGTGGAATATCCTTCACCAGACAGATGTCTAGGATACCTCTACCATGTCTTTTGATTGTTGATGAAAGGTCCCTGTAGCTAGTATTGCTAAAGTTACACATACTTTGGTATCTACAAGGACAGGTACCTTATGGGAACTGTTTGAATTTCTGAGACTCAAAATGCCAAGTATGTGGCGATTGAATGACAGACAATCCAGCCTTACACAAACTAAGTCCAAGATTGCCATATCTCAAAATATTTACTTTTCCCCAAAGTATGGTGATCTTGAAATTGTTATATATAAGTTTGGAGGTATGAAGAGCTTGCACCCCACAAATTTAAAGGAGAAGAATGATGTTTAGTATTTGCTGTTCTTCTGTATTTTTATTTGTTTTCATAATTTTCAGGCTTGGCTTTATGAATCCCAAGATTTTAACAGGGAGCCGTACTCCATGCATCCCACTGGCCTGCAGATGACAGGCACCTGTATAACTGACCTATCCACATGGTAGCAGTTCATAATTTTAGTGCTGCGAAGGGCATAAAATATTAGATGCACATGGTTGACATGGTGCATATGAGGGTGACAATGTGCAACAATGTGACTATCAGCAGTGAGTACAGCCTGTTGCATATACTGGTTTGCTAATGATGTGGCAACATCATACCTTGTTAGATGATCTGCCTCATGTAGCTCCAGGATTTTACTGTGGTCAATAACTCTGAAAGTAGCACTTGTGGTAGCAGCATAAATACATCTCTGAATCACTCTATCATATTGTTTACCTTCATGTACATCTGCAGAGTCCCTTATTTAAATATTGTTAATCATTACCATGTCACTATATTACCACTAGTATATTATGTGGACCACAGGATTTCTCTGTCTTTTCTGCTGACACTTAGTGTGCCTCTGAGTCACCATCAACCGTTATGTGGCTGGTTTTCATGCATAATTACTTAACATGACAGGGAAAATGTTTTTGAATCCCAGGGACAGTGTTTACGTGAAATCAATAATTTCCTAGGGAAAGCATCCAATTTGCTGACAATCCACTTGACTTAATACTTTTTTAAAAAATCTTTACTCAATTACCACTTGTGACACAGGCAAATTTACAGTTATACAAAAGTAATCAAACTGTATTAACAAGTTCACGTTTACAAACATTATACTTCACATATATTGCTATATATCATATAACCTAAGCAACATTACATAAATTATTCAATTCCTGCCCTTTTTTTAAACAAGAAACATCTTTATTAAACTATTACAACATTGGCAAGCATACCTTTATGAATGAAAATGGTTTACTATCATTTCAGCGATCAAACTTCGTGTGAATTATCATTTCTATGAACCGTAGATATAAAAACAAAAACAGCGACCAACAAAAAAGTCAAATGTGGAAGTAGAGAATGTTCGAATTAGACACAATTTGAACATTCACTACACTTCCACAACTGCTAATACTGAGCAACACACAGTAAAGAACAATTTTGCAGTGGGGCAAGCCCCCCTGCACTCCCCATGTAGGGGGCTGTGCCCCCCACACCCCTTCTACTTATATATATATATATATATATATATATATATATATATATATATATATATATATATATATACAAACTCCGAGATCGCACTACAGTGAGGGAAAAGGTACATTTCCTGATCTCCACTATACTGCGATCTGTATTAATATGTAGAAAGTCACAACAGCAAATGCTGTAGTGAATTTGCTGGTGTGCATTTCTACATTTATATGTTTGTTCTTTCAAAACTATCGGACTAACATAAATCGAACAAAGTCCGATCACCCATTTGATAGTAAACGAATGAAAACAAACCACACAGACACAATCCTAGATGCAAGCATTTTACATCACAAAACATACTGACACACTCCCACTTGCAAACACTATACATCACTTATAATCTACCCAATCATTTTCAGTCAAGCATTACATAGCTCATTTAAGTCCTGCCTTCTTTTAAACCTCATTTATCCCCTATATTCATTGTTCCCACAATTCCCATTTTTTCATATGTAGTTTGCTCCTATCCTTTTTTAAAGATTTCAGTTCCAGTTGTTTTATCTCTGTTACTATATTCACTACTTTTAGTCTAGTTGGTTTTTGATTTCTATTTTCTAGTAATTGCTGTTTTGGCAGCCACCATAATAAGACACATTAAGGCCTTACCATGTCCAGGCAATTCAGATTCATAGCTCAGAAAAATCATCTCATTTGTCACACCAATCTGCCCATCCAGTATCTCTGACAGTGCATCCCACAGGAAATCCTTAAAGTCTGCCAGCTCACCGCACTCCCAGAAAATATGTTCCCAATTGCCTCTTTCTTCCCTGTCACATATCCAACATTTGCTGTCTACCTGAGAAAAAATTCTCTGGAGTCTACTTGGGGGTATAAAAATATTTATGTAAACAGTTCCAAGCAAAAATCCTAAATCATCTAGATTTTGTTGCATATTTGGGAGACTTACATAAACCCTCCCATTGTTTCTTTGTGAATTGCTTATTCAATCTCTCTTCTCAATCTTTTCTAACTTCCTCTGATTGATTCTTATAGTTATCATGCAATATTTTATATGCTATACTAATTATTCTTTTTTTAATGTCATTTTCTGTTCTAGATTCTACTAAAAACTCTACCAGTGCTGGTCTTTCATTTAGGACTTCCCTATTTCTTTCTCTTTGCCTATAGTCTTATATCAATCATCGATAGGGAAGGCAATATGTAACCTGCAGTCCAAATAAATTCTTGGTATCTTCCCACTTTATTATCTTTCCCTCTCTAGTTATTTGCTCCCAGTACCTTGGTTCCTTTGCCATGTTTTTTCAAATAAATTTCAGTCCCATCATGACTATTGTCTATATCCCTAATTGCAGTTTTCCCTATCAGCAGAATTTCCTTTCTTAATTTCCGTGTAGGCTTAGTTCTCAGGATACTTTCTGCTACTTTATGGATATAATATTCTGTATGATTATCGTTATTCTCCTTAAAGGCCTGCATCCAAAATCCCAGTCTGTCCTTGTTTCTTGAGCCCCCCCATTTCATCATCATCCCTTTCCACTTTGAATTATAGCTTTTCTGCTTGTGCTATGTATAGAAGCCTTAACTGTGTAGCTCTGAAATAATCCTTCAAATTACGTAATCCCAATCCGCCCTGTTTTACTGAAAGAATCAGGTTTATCCCACTTGACTCTTGTCATCTTCCCCTCCCAGATAAAGTCCTTCAGCTCTTCATTAATTGTTATCCAAAATTTCTCCTCTGGTTGATAAAAATATGCCTGACTTGCATATAAGACTAATGGGACTAAAACACTTTAACTGCTTGTATCTTACTATCTATATCCATATAACAAAGTTTCCATTTTCTCACTTATTGTATTATCTTTTGTTTAGTCTCTTCCCACATATCCTTTGCTTCCACACCAGAATCATTTTTAATCCATACTCCTAAATACGTAATTTTATCATGTCCCCATAACTAAGGATATTGCTGAAACAATTTGTGTGTGGGTATATAATTTACTACTATTGACTTTGCTTTAGCTTCATTAATTTTGCATCCCAAGAAGTTATGAAACTGTCTCAAAATGTTCTACAGCACTGTAATGTCTCTCCGGTTTTGTCAGTTATAAAATAATATCATCTGCAAATAGATCCTGCTTTTCTTGACTACCATACCAATTATATCCTTGTATTTCTGAGTCCCTTATTTTCTTTGCCAATGGTTCTTAATATAATGCAAATAACAAAGGGGAAAGAAGACACCCTGTTTGGTTAATTTGCTCAAGCAAAAATTATCAGAGAGGACCCCACACACTTTAATTTTCATCTTAGATCCCTCATATATCCTCCTAATCAACCTTATACTTTTTTCAGGAAATGCAAATGCTTACAATGCCTTGTTCATGAAGTCCCAGCTTACTCTGTCATTCTTTGCATCAAGACCCACCAACAACAATGGTATTTTCTTAAATTCTGCTTCCCCCTGGATCATCAATGTTCTGTTAATGTTGTCAAATGTTTGCCTCCTCTCCACAAAACCAAACTGATTCATATCTAGCAGTTCTGGCATTACTTTTGCCATTATTTTAGCCGTTATAGACATGAACCTTGCATAATCATGGTTTAGTATTGAAATGGGCCTGTATGAAGCTGGTCTGATGGATCTTTACCCTCTTTAGATATTACAGCCACCACTGCTTTCTCCCAGGATGTTGGTGCTTCTCCCTCTCTTAAAATAGTGTTAAACAAAATCTTCCAGATCTTTATCATTTTTCCCTCCTAGCTTCCAAACTTCCACAAGAATACAATCTATTCCTGGGGACTTTCCTGTAGCTTGGTTATACATCACAATTTTTATCTCATTTCCTTCTATCCTGTTAGTAATTGAGCCTCATCTCCCTCTAACCTTGGCATATTTAATTCTTCCATTAACATTTCCATTTGTATCTTTTCTTGATTTCCATGTTTCTCTGCTTCATACAGACTTTTATAGAATTTTAGAAATATTTCTAATACCTCTACATGATCTAACTTCCTTGTTATAGGCTCCCTAAGCTTGGAGACATCCCTTTTTGCTTTCTGTAGCCTGAGTCATTGTGCTAAAAGTTTTTGTGCTCTAGTGTTATTATCAAGAAAAAAAAACAGTTAACAGCAATCTTTCTAAACTCGTGCATATTATCGAAGTAATCCCTTATTTTCTGCTTAGCATTCTGCAATTGATCCTCTTCTTGTTCTGTGAGATTTCCACTGTTCTGCAATACTTTAACATTTGTCAGTCCCTCTAAATAATTCTTGTTACTTTTTAACCATAGCTCCCTTTCATTTCCACCCTATTTTTAAACTCCACCTTAATTTTATCCCACTCCCTAGCTATATTTACTCTCTCTCCATCTACTATCCAGTGGTTTTCAAGATATTTCTCAAATAGACTCCAGTCTGTATGATGGCAGTCCTCTTGCTCTCCCTTCATACCTGTCCAAACTGACATCCCTCAGGGCTCAATTCATGGACCTCTCCTCTTCACCATCTTCACTAACAAACTCTACCCCTCCTGCACCACCTCCTTCCTCATACAATACACCGACAACTCTACTGTCATCTCTATCTCTGATAACATCACGAACCTTCTATCCCTCACTCAAAATACTTTCTCTCCAGTGGAAAAGTGGCTCACTGACCACCAACTCATGCTTAATTCCAAAAAGACTAAGCTCCTACTATTCCTTCCTACATCCCTCTCCCACCACAAATCCACCTTTACCATCTCCTCTCAAGACAACACCCTTATCAAAGCTGAACCACATACCAAACTTCTTGGTACTATAATTGATGATCAGCTTAAATTTGGCATCCATATACAACACTGCATAAAAAATAAAAAAAAACAACCAGAAATTGGGTCTGCTCTATAGAAATAAGAGATTCCTAGTTCCCAACTCCAAACACACTCTTGCTCAAGCCTTTTTCCTTCCATGCCTTCTTTATGCTTCCCCTATCCTGACCCACCTTCTGTCATCCCTACTTACCAAACTCAAACAAACATATAACAACATAGCCAGATTCGCCTGTGACCAGCCATACAAATTTCATCACTGCCATGCCCTGAGCAAACTTCAATGGCTTGAATTCCCCCAGCTCCTCCTTCTATCCCAGCTCCAACTCACGCACTCATTGCTATATAAACCTTCAGCCTGTCCCTCTCTCTCATCCATTGTATCCCCTTATACCCCAGCCCTTTCACTTTGTAGCTCTGACCAGAACCTACTAAATATTTATAAACCAAACAAAAGTATTGGCAAACTCCTGTATAGAAACTCAGTGTCTAACTCCTGGAATAGGTTTCCCCCTGACATCTGAAGCATTCAAAGTACAAGCCTCTTCAAAACTAAAGTCAAAAACTACTTCCTGAACTCAAAATCCTGCCCTTGCATTACTCCCTCTTAACTTTCATCTCCACTTTCACCGTTTTGCATGTAACTCACATACTCTCTAAGTTAACCTGACTAAGCTACCCTGTAAATAACATCCTTGCTGAAGCTGCTCTCTCATTGTGCAATTTATCTCTTAAAAAAAAAAATACTCTGTCCTACCATGCTGTATATCCCAGGTACTTTGTTTTTCAACACTGATCAGGAAAACCTTTTATTTCTTTGTAATTTTTGTTCTTTTTGTTCACGTACATAAATTCTCTTTATTACTAGCTGTTTATATGTGTTCACATTCTTAATATTGTATATTATGTTTAAAACTTTTATTTTTGGATCCTTGTATAAAATTTCATCATAGAATGTTATTTTTTCTGAGTTAACTGGAGCTTTTCTCCTCGGGTCTCCACTGAAAAAGGGCCATTCGGCTCAGCTGGACCAAACCAGTTAACAAATGTCAAATAAATAAATAAAGTAATTTCTGTCCTCTTGAATAACTCCTGAATAATCTCCACTACCCATTCCTTAAATTCCTCTCTTTTCAAAAATAGGTGGGAAAGTGCCAGTGTCTAATTTTTTTTATTTCATTATCGTGTTTTTATTTTAGTTATTATTGATGCATGATCTGAAATAGTTATTGGGTTCATATCAAGATCTTCAATTAAATGCACACATTCCTGTGAAATATAAATTCTGTCTAGCCTACCTAGTTTTTATATCTTGAGGGATAATATGTAAATTCACTCTGAACTAATACTGAATTCACATTGTCCATACCAAATATTTTCTTAAATTTCTTCAAAAATCTTCACTCCTTTGTTACTTTCTTTTCTAGGCTTCCCAGACACATCTTCATTGCTGCAAATCAAATTCCAGTCCACACCTATAAGTTCATAGGTTCATAGGTTCATAGGTTTATACTAGGCTATCTGCCCTAAGGCATTTATAAGCCTAGCCCAAAGTTTTGTGGCTTACGCCACCCCTTATATGAAAAAATACTGTGCCCATTAGTTTGTTGTGCCTCTGTCTAGCAGTGACACAGAGATTATTCCCGGGGTAAACCTACGATCTCCCATCCACAGGTCAAGATTTCTCTTGAACAGAGCCAGCGAGGTGCTCTGCCTCACATGGACCGGGATTTTATTCCACAGCATAGGGAGTCTCTGAGTGATAAATCTATCCCTCCAGCACGTCCTATTTATATCCGTGCTAAGGTTTAAGTTGCTTGCTCTAGTGGTTTTGGTGGATTTGGATTTTTTGAGGTGGAGCATGTCCATTAATTCCGGGTTGGACATGGCCTTGTATGTCAGGCACATGTCACCTCTGAGCAGACGGTATGCGACTGAATAGAGCTGGAGTTTCTTCAATCTGGCAGCATATGACAGATTTTGGAGTCCCTTTATCCTTTTGGTGAGGAACTTTTGGGGTCTCTCCAATTGCTGCAGATGTCGGGTGAGATACATCCCAAATGGGGCATTGTACTTGATCATTGGTCTGATAAGTGAAGAGTACAGGGGAACAATGACCTCACTAGATCTGGATGTGAATCCCTTCATGATCAGGTGGGCAATGTAGAAGGTCTTTCTAACCACTTTAGCAACGTGAGTGTCAAAAGAAAGGCCACTGTCAACCTGGGTCCCCAGGTCCCTGATAACCTCTTCTGTGCTTAGTGGATTGCCACCTATATGGTAGCTTGGGGTTACCTTGTTTTTCCCGAAGGGTATGACTATACATTTTTGGCGTTTAACTTCAGGCCATGGCTCTGGCACCAGCTATCTGTTTCCGTGAGTCCCTTCTGAAGGATATCCGTGTCCGATGCACTTTCCACTATGGCGCCCAGTTTGCAGTCGCCTGCAAACTTTGTCAGCCAAAGTCCTCCCATGTTGGCCTGTACTTCTGAGAAGTAGATGCCGAACAATAGGGGGCCAAGGACCGAGCCCTGTGGGACACCACTTGTGACCGGCTTGGAGTCTGACATAGCGCCAGCAACTCTAACCCTGTGGGTTCTGTCCTTAAGCCAGTTTGCAACCCATCTTGTGACATATGGGTTTACATTTAAGCTGGTAAGTTTTTCTACAATACCCGAGTGGGGTATTGTGTCGAAAGCCTTGCAAGGTCAAGGTAGGCTGTATGGACTGCCTTTCCTCATCAATGGCCTTGGTGACTGTTTCGAAGAAGTCGACCAAGTTCAAAAGGCATGATCTGCCCTTGACGAAGCCAAACTGGGTCGGGTCCAATGTCTGCAAGTCCCCTATATCTTTATTTATGAGCTCCATTATGATCCTCTCCATAGCTTTGCAGACTAGACTTGTTAAGCTTATGGGGCGGTAATTACCAGGGTCCGTAGAGGCACCGCCTTTGTGGAGTGGGACCACAGTTGCCGTACGCCACTCCTTGGGCATGTATCCTGTGGTAAGGCTGAGATTAAACAGCTGCCTTATGTACGGGTTTAATTCCTCATTTAGCTCGTGTAGCACACAGCCGGGGACACCATCCAGTCCCATTGATGCTGTGTTTTTAGCTTTAGAGAGAGCAGCTTTCACCTTCGCATTTGAGATGTCTGGGAGGCTACACTCCGCTGGGATAGTTATCTCTCCTTTAGGGGAGAGGGGTGAAGTTTGCACTGAACCTGTCTGCCAGTATGTTGGCAATGTCTGTGGGTTCAGTGATTTTTGTATAATTTTGGACTAATTCTGAGCATATCTGGGAGTTTCCACCCAGGTTCCTAACATAGCTGAAAAAGGCCTTATGATTGTCCTTTGAATCCATGGCAATTTTTCTCTCAAAATTGGCCTTAGTTGATTTTATGAGTGCTCGTATTTTTTTACTAATAATGATTAGGGGTGACTTCCCTTTTATGGATTTTGTTCTACCATGTAATATCTTTCTCCTCTTATTGTAAAGTTTGTTAATGGCTGGGGTCCACCAGACTGGACGTTTGCCCTTTGTGGAAAGAGTCTTGGTTTTATTTGGGATTGCCTGATCCATGCAGTCCAGGAGGTGTTCATAGAAGGCAACTGTAAGGGCTTCCGCAGCTTGGGTTGTGGTTTCCACTGGCTCAGGGGCTTTGAAGGATACCACACCAGTCTTGAGTAGTGTGAAGTTTGCTTTAGAGAAGTTCTTCACTGTGGTCTTTTTTGTTTGGGGTGGGGGCGGGATGTGGATTTCCAGTGAGATTAGTTTATGATCAGATCTCTCCAATGAGGGATATACTTCCGGTGTGGAGCATTTTGTCCCCATGTTTGTGATAATGAGATCTAGTATATTTTCTCCTCTCGTGGGAACAGTGACTAGCTGTTCCATGGCATTTGAATTTATGAACTCCAGGAACCATTGGGCTAGAAAGTTAGGGCTTGAGTAATGTTCCCAGTCTATATTCGGGTAGTTGAAGTCACCCAATATGATGGTGTTTGGAGATACATTTATACCCTCCAGTGTCTTCAGGAAGGCTGTGTGGGGTTCCTGAGTTTGAGAGGGTGGCCTGTAGCATGCTACAATTTGTAGAGCAGTTTTGCCTATGGTTAGCTGCACCTGGATGGTTTCCGAAGCTTCATGCGTTGCCACCAACCTGGAGGTGTGGGTATCCTTTATGAATATGGATACACCCCCTCCTTTTGTGGTGTAGTCCGGGTTTTGGGGCTGGAATGCATGATATGAGGTAAAACCTAATAGTGCCGGGGTGCTCTCAGGAGCCTTGAACCAGGTTTCAGTTACAGCACAGACATCGATGTTCTCCATACTGAGAAGGGCCTCAAGTGCGTGCATTTTGAGATTTAGACTTCTGGCATTGAGCAGCATTACCCTCAGTTTCTTCCCATTTTTGTTTTCTAGGGTGGTAGGTTTAAAAATTGAGCCTTGCCTAAAAAAGGCACTATGGGGGTGGCAAGAGCCTTAGCCAATATCCGGAATCCCAGGGGTGACAGGTGCAAGCTATCCCTTGTGAAGCAGCGTGGCTTGTCAAGCATGTCATCCCAGGCAGACAGACACTGGATCCCCTTTGAATAACACCAGACATTAAGCCAATTGTTAAAGCTGATCATCTTGTCTCTATATTATGGCATCATACTTGGTGAAGGAAGGATACTGCTCAGGGTCAGGGTCATACCTGCCTGGGCTACATAATCAGAGAGCTCCTCTATGTCTCTTTTCATGTAGTCCAGGGAGGTGCGTCTCAGGTCGTTCACACCAGCATGGACAATGACTGTGTCATATTTGTACTTGCCGTGGAGTGACCCGAGTGCTTGTGTTATGTGGCGGATTCTAGCGCCCGATAGGCAGCTTACTGTGACCCTCTCCTTGTTCAGCCTGGTGAGTGGGACGTCAGTGTGTCTGACTATGGAGTCACCTATGACAAGTATGTTTGGTGTTGTATTTGGCCTTAAGGGCTGTGACTGCTTTGCACACTGATTTTGTGGTTTATGTGTTGCTTGTGGGGTGTCTTGAGGTAGCAGTTGTTTGGGTGTCTGCTTTGGAGGCCTCTGCTGTTCAGGTAAATTTTACTCAGAGCCTCGAGTATGTCTTTGTGTGTTTATGTGTTTGATTCAGTGGTGTGGTAGCATTATGTGAGGCTGGTTTTGTGGTGTGTGTAGTTGCCTTCTCCTCCTGTCTGGTCTTGCCAGTCCTGAGTTGAGAGAGCTCAGCCTCCAGTTTGGCTAAATAGCTGCATCTCTGCAAGTATTTGTGTTATGTGGGAGGAGGAGAGGGTTGTCTGTGTACATGAGGCAGTTATAACATTGCCTCAAGATTCCCAGATTCACCAGCTGGACCGGAGAGGAGATTGACAACTGACCTTTGGACATGCTAGAATAATATTGGGAATTCCTTAATAATTGAAAACCAGGGCCAGTGGGGAGTGAGGGTGTAGTGCTTTTAATTTTTAGTGCTGACTTATATAATTGCTTTAGTGAGCAAGTGCCAGGTAACTTGAGTGCAATGTGTTACAGGTAACTAAATGCAAAAACGACAAACAGTAACTTTCTTTCAAGTGAAACAAGGAAATAAGTACAGTAAGCAATGCAGATACCACTAGTGATCCACAGAAGCTCTGAGAAGCTGCGTATTAGGTGGAATTAGCATTCCAGGGAAATAACAAGCAAACAAACAACAAGCATATAAACAAAGCTAGATTCAGCAGGCCTGGATAAAGTCTATGCTACAGCAAACAAGGTGTACCAATTTCAGTAAGATACAGTTCAAATATTCAGGCACTATAAACCTTTAACCAGAAATTCCCAGCTCAGAAGGGCAGAGTCCAGCCTCTTCTCCCACAAGAGTGCAGACCACGAACCTTCTTAATGTAAAATAACTGGCCTGAAGCCCAAGTGCTTAAACCAGAACTAATACACTTGACACTGGGCTCTCAATCAGCAGTTCCCAACTTAGAAGGATGAAAGCTACCTGTCCTGGCACCACAGTGCTTGACACAAACCTTCCTAATGTAAAACAACTGGTCTGAAGCCCAAGTGCTTAATACAAAAGACTTAGAATGATAGCTACACTTTAATCAAGTTACAACCAAGCAGTAATAAATACAATTGAATACTTTAGAGAATGTCTGGATTAGTGCTCAAGTTACACAAACAAAGCTAGATCCAGCAGGCCTGAATCCAGTCTATGCCACAGCAAACAAGGCGCACCAACTTCAGTAAGAAGCAGTTTAGATATGCATGCACTATAAGCCTTTAACCAGAAATTCCCAGCTCAGAAGGGCAGAGTCCAGCCTCTCCTCCCACAAGAGTGCAGACCACGAACCCTATTAATGTAAAATAACTGGCCTGAAAGCCCAAGTGCTTAAACCAGAATTAATGCACTTTTAGAATAACAGACACTGAGCCCTCAATCAGCAGTTCCCAACTTAGAAAGATGTAAGCTACCTGAAAAAATATATATTGATCTTATTGCTTGCTTCTTGCTGTGGGATGGATTCTCGCTAAAATTCAAAGTCTGATTATATTTGCATTCACAGTCTGTTGCATACAGAAACTTGCAGAATATACACTGATGAGAGAATATACTTTGCAGCACTTGTCTTTAAGAGCAGTAACCAATAACTTTTATAATAAATAAAACTGGACAAACGTTGCAGCTTAAAAGTACTGTTCCAACTTTACTTCTCATATAGTACAGATGATGTGAGAGATATAACATTTACCTTGGGACTTGTGTCCCTACCAAACCTCTAAACAACTGGATTTATACAGCTCTTTATATACAGTTTTTAGTCATGCATAAACATATTTTGGAGAATTGCTTATCCTGTAGAAACAATACTAAACTTCCTTGTTTAACAATGTCTTGTAAGAGACCAGCTTTTCTGACAGTGTGAATATCCTGTAACAGTGTCCTGATGTCCATGTAGAAAAACATATTTTTGAGGAAACACATTGTCTGTATTCTATTTGAATCTGTGTATAGAAACATATGTTCTTATGTCAATGCTGATAAGCATATCCTGTTTTTATGAAGAAAAACATATTTTTGAGAAAACACATTGTCAGAGATCAGCTTTTCTGACAGTGTGAACATCCTGTATTTTATTTGGATCTTTGTATAAAAAAACATCTGTTATCCTGTTTTTCCATGCAGAATAACATGTCATTGTTCTTTAAAAGCAGGTTTTGCATTTTTGTTCTTGCATACATCCTGTTTTGAGTCTGTAAGGAAAAATGTCCATTCTTTAAAAGCAGATTTTGTATTTTTGCTCTTGCATACATCCTGTTTTGAGTCTGTAAGGGAAGAATGTCCATTCAGCAGATTCCTTTTCCAAGCCATGGTCATTTAGTATGACTGCTGATCACATTTTACTTAAACTTTGTTTCTGCATTTAAGCAAGCCTTTTCTTTCAGCATATTTACAACATAATTAATTTCAGACTAATATTAATAAAATCTAACAATTCCCTCTGTTTTTAAACATACTCAAAACATTTTATATAGAAAACACAAGAAACAAACCTTTAGTTTGATACAACAAATCAAAATGCAATTTTACATAGTTAATACAATATTAAAGTATTACTACCAAAACTGAATGTATTTAAAACTTTTTCTTTTGCAGACCATTCTGTGAACATATTTTATCAGTTATGAGCTGTGTCTGCTTTAATGTTATTATTTTTTTTTAACTTGATCAATTTATTCTTTTGCAATCACAGAATTTAATGTATGACTTAGAACTGTTTCATTAACTCTTTGCAACTGTTGAATTAACTATAAGAGACAATAACTATGTGCTACTGCAAGCATTTATACACTGCTGAAAACACACAATTTCAATGTCATTTTAACCATAACATTGTGGTCATGTCTTTGAACTGCCCATTAACATCTTGGTAAAGTACTGAACTGGGCTTAGATAATAAATATTTGAAAGCAATTATTTTACTGGGATAAAACCAGTCATATTACAACTTGACAAATTACTTTTGAACTTATTACGATGTATCCTGTACAGTATGTATTTACATAGACTGTTTGCTGTTCATGCATTTCAATCTAGTAGGTACCCTGGACCCATTTTTTATTTAAATATGGTTTTTCACACATATTTATTACTAGACATTAATCTCATTTGTACTGAATTCTTCTGCATTTGTACATACAAAGACTATAAAGTACATTTAGTCTAATCTTACAAATTTAATAACATTAATATTAAGCAAAATCTTGGAAAATGTTTGTCTCTTTAGAAATATCTAGTGGAATTGATACCAAATTCATATGTCCTGTTATTTTAAACTACATACTCAGCAATTAAAATATTGATGCTTTTTTATACCAACATTGTCATTGATGCTTTTTTATACCAACATTGTTTTGCCAAAAACATATAAAAATAGTGACCATTCTTAGAAACATTTATGCATTTTGCATATCTTTATTCTCTCTTGTATAGCTTTAATAAAGCAATTTTAAATCATCTCTTGTTTAACCATTATGATAGCTATTAACAACTTGTAAAATATCTTATCCTGTCAGGTTTAATCCAGTTTACCAGTATTTCTAATACACTAATACCTGTTTTTCCCTCCCCATAAAAGAGTATTGTCAAGAAGGAATGAGATATTTTTTCTTGTAGCTTTATTTTAGACCCTTATTATTTATTTTTATGTAGCTTTATTTCAGACCCTTGTCACAGTCTGTTTATACAGTCAGTGTAAAACTGAGAAAGTGCCCCTCCCTCTTATACAGTCAGTGTAAAACTGAGAAAGTACCCCTCCCCCTGTAGTACTTCAGCACTGTTTATCTGCCCTATGCTGTGAGAAATAGAATGCATGTCAGCCCAACACTTTGGTTATACATTTATTGTATTAAATTATGAACTTTTGTCTGATTTGATATTTTTTTTATAAAGCTTTTGCTGTTTACTACCACTAGTAGGCATTTACATTCTCCTGCACAATTGATTTGAATTGTATATATACTATAGCCCATTTGCTGGCTGTACTTGATACAACTGAGGTTTTTTTTTGTCCTTTTAACATTTACTTGCACACAGATTATCAGTGACATCTATGCACAATTGTGGCATTTTATTACAATTACCATATAGTGTTGCCTGTAAACATTTTAACAATTATGTTTTAATAACAATGATGCTTTAGAAAAACTCAAGCTACTTATCTGGCAATCAGTCTTGTTGTTTATCTTATCTTTCCAGCATTTCCTGTAACTATTCATTCAGTCTAGGAAGGTCTGAGCTCACATTTCATACTCTGTAAACTATAGTTAATTCTTTTAGCATTTTTCCTTTAATGTGATTGTGATTTGCATAACTATGCATTATACAACATAAATAGACATCATTTTACAATTACCTTACATGGATTTCAGTATTTTTTTTTTTTATTATTTAACTATTTAACTGTCCTGCCATTAATTTTACAAAAACTGTTTGACTAATACCATCTGTGATTTTCTTTTTAAATTCAGAACTTTAACTGTTTGGTGTTACTATATAATTATAAACAAATTGTAAAAAACAAAATAGATATTAGTTTAACCAACACATTTATATTTATATTATTTATATTTGCTGTTGTCTGCCTGTTATTCTTGTGTATTGTAACAGATGTACTCTAGATGAAAAGAACATACATGCATGTCTGTCTTGTATCTGTATATCTTTATACAAGCATGTCAGTCTTGTGACTTTAAATCTTTATTCTTATTAACTATTTTTATTTAATTTTTATGCACTAGAACAGTTTTGTTTACCTTTTGACTGTGCTAAGAATGGCATTCATATGCTTTACTTTACTGTAGTACTGATAGATGTCTTGCTTTAACTGAATGAAAGTAAAACATTTAAGAATGATTTGTCTAGACATCAGATCCTACCATCCTACCATGTATGTTTAACCATTTTCAAAACATAAACATATTATAAAATATATTTCTTTTGCACAGATTAGCTGTGTATGCAGGAAATTTCCAGTCTCTGTCAGTTCAGCTAATTTATTTCCTTTATCCTGCAACTGCTTTTGAAGAATTTCCTGGAATGTTGTATGGTCTTTCTGACATTCTTTAGTAAGCTGTTCTGCTGAATTTGAAACTCCTATGCACTTTTGAAAAGATGTGTGTATAACTTGTCTAAGCTTCCTGAACTCATTGTGTCTGTCTTTTAGAAGTTTACTACATTCCTTTGTAACAAAATGTACTAGGGGTTCTATCAGTAACTGATTTGACTCACATGTGGTGACAGGACATAACTGTTCAACATCAGAATGTAATGGAAACACTTTACCCTTAGTTAATTCTTCAGATCTGTCTTTACAGTCTATTTTTTTCGCAATATGATGCAATATTATTTTATGACATAATACACAAAATGCAGTTTTTGTTGAAGCACACAATAAACATTTGTCATATTTCACATGATTTTCTTTGAGATACCAGTCAAATATTGTAATACATTTGCATAATGCCTTACTATGAACCTGCCCTAATAAGGTTTTACATTTACTAATGTGCTGTGTATACCAACATTGCAATTTACTAACGTTTAGTTTACTCCTGCATGAATTATAAATAATATTCATACTATCTAGTAATATACAACCTGTCTAGGAATACACAAACTATATATGAATATACAAACTGTCTTAAGAATATAAAAACTCTCTTAAGAATATACAAACTGTTTTAACATCATCCACACTAAATATGTGACACAGAAAAAAGTCTTACCAGTTAGCAAGAAAACAGGTGATCAGGCTGCTATTGCAGACGGCTAGAAATTTTTCAGAGTCACTTGAGAAGCTGGGAAAGCACAACAGGCAGTGGACTGATGGGCTAGTGGATATCCCCCTTTTCTTGAAGAATTTATGGCACTGCGAATTTCTTGAACTAGTCTCACTCCGGATTGTAGACGTCTATAAAACTTTACTACTGAAAGCTGCATAAACTGGAATACTTCTGTTCAGAATTGACACATACGTACAAATGTTAGTTACTGCAATTTAACTGAAGTGACCCTCTGCAGGGCTTACCATCATTCCTCCTGTGTTTGAATGCAGATTATAGGTTCAAATGCAGGCTAGCTTGCCATTGAAAAAATTATATGGTGCTAGTCACTCAGCTGCCTCGCCATTGAAAAAATATTACATGGCTCTTACTTGCTTCTTGCTTCTTGCCTGGATGGATTCTCGCTAAAATTCAAAGTCTGATTATATTTGCATTCACAGTCTGTTGCATACAGAAACTTGCAGAATATACACTGATGAGAGAATATACTTTGCAGCACTTGTCTTTAAGAGCAGTAACCAATAACTTTTATAATAAATAAAACTGGACAAACGTTGCAGCTTAAAAGTACTGTTCCAACTTTACTTCTCATATAGTACAGATGATGTGAGAGATATAACATTTACCTTGGGACTTGTGTCCCTACCAAACCTCTAAACAACTGGATTTATACAGCTCTTTATATACAGTTTTTAGTCATGCATAAACATATTTTGGAGAATTGCTTATCCTGTAGAAACAATACTAAACTTCCTTGTTTAACAATGTCTTGTAAGAGACCAGCTTTTCTGACAGTGTGAATATCCTGTAACAGTGTCCTGATGTCCATGTAGAAAAACATATTTTGAGGAAACACATTGTCTGTATTCTATTTGAATCTGTGTATAGAAACATATGTTCTTATGTCAATGCTGATAAGCATATCCTGTTTTTTTATGCAGAAAAACATATTTTTGAGAAAACACATTGTCAGAGATCAGCTTTTCTGACAGTGTGAACATCCTGTATTTTATTTGGATCTTTGTATAAAAACATCTGTTATCCTGTTTTTCCATGCAGAATAACATGTCATTGTTCTTTAAAAGCAGATTTTGCATTTTTGTTCTTGCATACATCCTGTTTTGAGTCTGTAAGGGAAAAATGTCCATTCTTTAAAAGCAGATTTTGTATTTTTGCTCTTGCATACATCCTGTTTTGAGTCTGTAAGGGAAGAATGTCCATTCAGCAGATTCCTTTTCCAAGCCATGGTCATTTAGTATGACTGCTGATCACATTTTACTTAAACTTTGTTTCTGCATTTAAGCAAGCCTTTTCTTTCAGCATATTTACAACATAATTAATTTCAGACTAATATTAATAAAATCTAACACTACCTGTTCTGCCACTACAGTGCAGACCACAAACCCTCTCAGTGCAAAACAACTGGTCCGAAGCCCAAGTGTTTAAACCAAAAGGCTTAGAATGAGTTACAACAAGCAGTAATAAATACAATTGAGTATTTTTAAGATGATGCAAAAGTAAAATGAAGTAGGTAGAACACAAGTACAGTAAAAGCAGATGAAATTTTTTTTTTTCCTAACAAGTGCTGAGATCAAAGAAACAGATTTGAGTGCTGAAACTAGAAAACTGGCTAGTTATAAGAAAAAAAAAGCTAGAAGGCTTCCCTCAAACACAGAAGGGCTTGGGGGCTCAGAAGCCTACAAATAGTCTATACCACTTAACAGGAAAGGCAGGAAATAAGCTTAATTTTTTTTGTCTGTTTCCCAGATGCTCTCTATGTACACAGTAGGACTGCCTGAAATCAGAATATGATCTAACTGCACTCAGTTGAGTGAGCAAATGAGATGGGCCCAGAGGCAGGCTGAGGGGCGGGCAGTTTCAAGACCACTAAGATTAACACCAAAACAAAAACAGGGAGGGTGGGTGGGAATAACTGAAGAGCAGAGTTTAAAACTGCCAGTTCAGTTAAATTTTCTACAACACAGTTTAAATCAAATTAAATGCTGTATTTTTTAAAAAAAAAAGTGCAGATAAAGGTACTTAAATTCTCTTATACGTCCAGTTGAATATAACCAAGTTCTTAGCTGGCCAAAGCTGAGGTTTTAAGCAGAAAGTATTTCACACTGTACCACTTAAATAGGCAAGGACAGGAAATCAAAGAATGTGGCTACCCCCACACCTGTAATTACTAGCAAATAACAAAATTCAGCAAACACTAGCTTCAGTTCAAGTTACTGAAGAACAGAGTTTAAAACTGCCAGTTCAGTTAAATTTTCTACAACACAGTTTAAATCAAATTAAATGCTGTATTTTTTTTAAAAAAGTGCAGATAAAGGTACTTAAATTCTCTTATACTTCCAGTTGAATATAACCAAGTTCTTAGCTGGCCAAAGCTGAGGTTTTTAAGCAGAAAGTATTTCACACTGTACCACTTAAATAGGCAAGGACAGGAAATCAAAGAATGTGGCTACCCCCACACCTGTAATTACTAGCAAATAACAAAATTCAGCAAACACTAGCTTCAGTTCAAGTTACTGAAGAGCAGAGTTTAAAACTGCCAGTTCAGTTAAATTTTCTACAACACAGTTTAAATCAAATTAAATGCTGTATTTTTTAAAAAAAAAAGTGCAGATAAAGGTACTTAAATTCTCTTATATGTCCAGTTGAATATAACCAAGTTCTTAGCTGGCCAAGGCTGAGGTTTTTAAGCAGAAAGTATTTCACACTGTACCACTTAAATAGGCAAGGACAGGAAATCAAAGAATGTGGCTACCCCCACACCTGTAATTACTAGCAAATAACAAAATTCAGCAAACACTAGCTTCAGTTCAAGTTACTGAAGAGCAGAGTTTAAAACTGCCAGTTCAGTTAAATTTTCTACAACACAGTTTAAATCAAATTAAATGCTATATTTTTTTTTAAAAAAAAGTGCAGATAAAGGTACTTAAATTCTTTTATACGTCCAGCTGAATATAACCAAGTTCTTAGCTGGCCAAAGCTGAGGTTTTTAAGCAGAAAGTATTTCACACTGTACCACTTAAATAGGCAAGGACAGGAAATCAAAGAATGTGGCTACCCCCACACCTGTAATTACTAGCAAATAACAAAATTCAGCAAACACTAGCTTCAGTTCAAGTTACTGAAGAGCAGAGTTTAAAACTGCCAGTTCAGTTAAATTTTCTACAACACAGTTTAAATCAAATTAAATGCTGTATTTTTTTTAAAAAAAAGTGCAGATAAAGGTACTTAAATTCTCTTATACGTCCAGTTGAATATAACCAAGTTCTTAGCTGGCCAAAGCTGAGGTTTTTAAGCAGAAAGTATTTCACACTGTACCACTTAAATAGGCAAGGACAGGAAACCAAAGAATGTGGCTACCCCCACACCTGTAATTACTAGCAAATAACAAAATTCAGCAAACACTAGCTTCAGTTCAAGTTACTGAAGAGCAGAGTTTAAAACTGCCAGTTCAGTTAAATTTTCTACAACACAGTTTAAATCAAATTAAATGCTGTATTTTTAAAAAAAAAATGCAGATAAAGGTACTTAAATTCTCTTATACGTCCAGTTGAATATAACCAAGTTCTTAGCTGGCCAAAGCTGAGGTTTTTAAGCAGAAAGTATTTCACACTGTACCACTTAAATAGGCAAGGACAGGAAATCAAAGAATGTGGCTACCCCCACACCTGTAATTACTAGCAAATAACAAAATTCAGCAAACACTAGCTTCAGTTCAAGTTACTGAAGAGCAGAGTTTAAAACTGCCAGTTCAGTTAAATTTTCTACAACACAGTTTAAATCAAATTAAATGCTGTATTTTTAAAAAAAAAAGTGCAGATAAAGGTACTTACATTCTCTTATATGTCCAGTTGAATATAACCAAGTTCTTAGCTGACCAAAGCTGAGGTTTTTAAGCAGAAAGTATTTCACACTGTACCACTTAAATAGGCAAGGACAGGAAATAAAAGAATGTGGCTACCCCCACACCTGTAATTACTAGCAAATAACAAAATTCAGCAAACACTAGCTTCAGTTCAAGTTACTGAAGAGCAGAGTTTAAAACTGCCAGTTCAGTTAAATTTTCTACAACACAGTTTAAATCAAATTAAATGCTGTATTTTTTTTTAAAAAAAGTGCAGATAAAGGTACTTAAATTCTCTTATACGTCCAGTTGAATATAACCAAATTCTTAGCTGACCAAGGCTGAGGTTTTTAAGCAGAAAGTATTTCACACTGTACCACTTAAATAGGCAAGGACAGGAAATCAAAGAATGTGGCTACCCCCACACCTGTAATTACTAGCAAATAACAAAATTCAGCAAACACTAGCTTCAGTTCAAGTTACTGAAGAGCAGAGTTTAAAACTGCCAGTTCAGTTAAATTTTCTGCAACACAGTTTAAATCAAATTAAATGCTGTATTTTTTTTTTAAAAAAGTGCAGATAAAGGTACTTAAATTCTCTTATACGTCCAGTTGAATATAACCAAGTTCTTAGCTGGTTTTCCTTGCTGAAAACTGATTATTTCTCCCAGAATTTTCACTTCCATTATAGCAGTTTTAGATGGAATATAAATGCATGCCAGTGTAATCCTTCTCCCTTGCCAGTAGTCCCTTAGCACTACAAATCTGACATTATTATCTTTTTTATCATTTTCAATCACTATTGGAGCTCCTCTTGTAATTAATATAAGTACTCCTCTTTTCCTTTGTCCCAGATATTCTGCTGAATAACCATCCTGAAAACCTTTCTTAATCAAATTCATATGTTCAGTTCTTTCCAAGTGTGTTTCCTGTAGCATAACTATTTGCACTCTACATTTTTAATATAGTTCACTCATCTTTCTTTTTTGTATTTATCTGTGAGACCATTGACATTTAAAGACATTACAGAAAGCATCATTTTATTAAAAAGTTATAATTCTCACCTTTTATGTATAACACCTTTTTTGTTAAATGTCTAGTTCCAGCTTTTGTGTTACATGCACACATTGTTTGGCAGGTTGAACTTTTATATAGTTGCTTCTTGTCATATCCATTTAAGCCTATGTCACACCTTATAAAACTTTTTTGTTTTATTGAAAGCCCGCAAACAAACAAAAAACAAACAACTCCCAACACCACCCTAAAACCTATTAATTTAATACAAACATACAAAACTGTGTACATATTCAAATACTGAAGTTTTACCCTCCTTATAGGATCAAACTCCCAGACTGACAGCCACACTGATAGACTTGAGTTAACCTAAAAAGAAAAAGGTTATCCATGTTAAGACGCATGGTGTGGCTGCTGCTTCTAAGTGCTAACTGGTTTTGTCATCTTTATAGCTCTCCCAGCTGGGAAAACCCCTGAATGCTTTTAAAAAATTTTATCTCCCAGACAGTTTCTCTTTTCTTTTTTCACAGCCAATAACTCTCCACCAGACTGTAACCAATTTCTCTTTATCAGATTGTCTCCATGGAGACATGAGCCTTCTCTTAAAACTTGTTACCAAACCAGTCCAAGGTCCTTAATCTAGTCAATCCCCCATGCAAGAATGAGAAAAAACACACAAATTTCTTTTTTTGTCATGCTGTTTCAACTAGCCTTTTTTCTTACATTGCAGTGCCTACATTTCTTAAAACTTAATAAGAAAAAAGACAGAAGGGAGAAAGAAATGGAAAAAAACAGCAGCATCTATTTGCAATCCCATTACACTTAACAATAACTGAGAAAACTTTACATCTGATATTGTCAATCTTCATCTATTCTTGACTGTTGGGTACCAGTTCCACTTCTCGGAACTGGTCTGGCCATTATACAGATCATACCAGCCAAAAATTACATGAGCTAATAGCCTACCCACAATGCCCCACTCCCATTTACCTCAGATCTCATTTTCCACTCTTATAGCAAGACACATTAGCCGACTGTCCTCTCACATCTAAGCAAATTTTAAAATATATTACTCTTTTTTTCCTTTCATTCTCATAAAATTTAATTTTCTTCATATTTCTACCCACCTATTCCTCTGTGAGTATGTTTCCATACCTGTTGGTATTCTTTTCCTACCATCGCTGGTGTCTTTCCTTTCTCTTTACCAATTTGGTAGTTCTTTCTACCATTGTTGGCAGAACTTCCTCCTTTTCTTTCCTTTCTTTGGTGTGCGTGTGTTTGTGTGTGTGTGTGTGTGTGTGTGTGTGTGTGTGTGTGTGTGTGTGTGTGTGTGTGTATGAGTGGTGTGTTTGCTGACTTTTCCTCTGCCACTTGTTAACATGGCAGAGAAGTCTAAGGGCACAAGTGGTTTTAAGCAGTGCCAGGACTGCAGCCGAAAAATGCCTAGCTCTGACAGGCATTCAGCTTGCATGTATTATCTAGGTGCTCTTCATTTAGACATCAAGTGTTCTATCTACCAGGCCTTCAGTACTAGGGCCTTGGTAGAATGATGAAATAACCTCATTCTTAAAGGGCTTCTTAAGTCCCCTTTTGAAGAAGCTTTATCCAAAACTGATAAGTCAAGCCTTCTGGTTCCAAAGGCACTTCCTTGGTGCTGACATCTCCACTGGCACTGACATCAAGAAAGCAAAAGTCTCCTTCTTTGGGTCCACCTCAGAACCAACAGCTAAGGTTCTGAAGCTTTCTGAACAAATTCCTTCTTCAGCACCAGTCACTTCAGTGCCTTTGGCACTGGCTCCAGCACTAGCACTGGCATTGGCTCCTGCACCGATACCTCAGCTGGCACCACCTTGCTTAGTTTTCACATCAGTGCCAACATCTCCTTTTGTACCACAACAGCTCACCCACCTGTCTTTGGTGCCAAAAACTGATCCACTATATACACCCAGGATGAAGTATTCCTCTTCTATTGACCCCTTCTGTGGTCAACTTCCCAGTCCCTTTCTAGAAAATCAGAATCTCCCACTGGTTTATCTGTTCACTCCTCCAGGAGTCTTACAGAGGTCGATGTGGTGAGGTTGGTGGATCAGCTCCTCAAAGTGAGGGGTCTCTCTTCTTCCCAAACCCCTCTCCCTCCTGCGGCAGGGATATTTTTACATTTCTCTTTCTAGTTATTTGCACCCAATACCTTGATTTCTTTGCCAGTTTTCTTCAATAAATTCCAGCCCCTCTTATCTATAATCTGTATCCCTAACCACAATCATCCCTATCAGCAGAATTTCTTTTCTCCATTCTCATGCTGGTTTAGTTCTTAGACTACTCTGTTATTTTATGAATATTCATAAAATGACAAATACTCTGTATGATTTTTGTTGTTCTCCTTAATAATCTGCATCCAAAATCCCAATCTCTCCTTATTTCTTGAGCTTCCCCCATATCATTATCTTTCCTTTCCACTTTGAATTACAGTTTTATGTTTGTGCTGTGTGCAACAGCCTTAACTGTGTTGCTCTAAGGTACTCCTCAAAATTGGGTAATCCTAGTCTGCCTTGTTCTATTTGAAGAATCAGTTTATCCCACTTGACCCTTGTTGTCTTCCCTTCCCAGATAAAATTCTTCAACTCCTTTTTAATTGCTATCCACAGCTTCTCCTCCAGTTGATAAAAATATGTGTGACCTGTGTATAAGACTAATGGGACTAATTTTAATTGCTTATATCTTAGTATCCGTATCCATAAACAAAAGTTTACAGTTTCTCAGTTTTTGTATCATGGCTTCTTTAGTCTCTTCCAATGTAGCAACAGCTGCTGTAACAGAAGTCTTTTTAATCCATGCTCCTAAATACTTCATGTTATTATGTCCCCATAAATATGTGTATTGTTGAATCAATTCTTGTGTGGGACTGGGTACATCATTTACTGCTATAACCTTTGTTTTATCTTCATTAATTTTACATCCTGAAAAGAACTGAAACTGTCTCAAAATGTTTCACAATGCCAAAATGTACTTTTCTGGATTTATCAAGTACAAAATAATATCATCTGCAATTAAAGCCACATTTTTTTTGATTACCAAACAAATTATATCCTTGAATTTCGGAGTCCCTTATTTTCTTTGCCAGTTGTTCTAACTATAAAACAAACAGCAAAGGGAAAGAGGATACATCTACCTGGTTCCTCTGTTCTAACTCAACTTATCAGAGAGGAACCCTCTCACATTAATTCTTGTCTCCAATCTTTTATATATCCGCCTAATTAACCTTATTGTTGTATATGAGAATGCAAATATTTCCATTGCCCTAAGCAAAAAATCCCAGCTTACTATATAAAATGCAATCTCTACATCAAGACCCACCAACAAAAGGCAATTTCTTGCATTTTGCTTTTCTATGGATTATAATTGTTTTATTAATTTTGGCAAATGTTTGCCTCTTCACCACAAAACCACACTGAGCTATAGCTATCAATTTTGGCAACACCTTTGCCATCCTTTTAGCCAGTATAGACCTAAACACTTTATAATCATAGTTTAAAATTGAAATGGGCTTGCACAAGGTTGGAACTGATGGGTCTTTACCTTCTTTGGGTAATACAGTCCCACAGCTTTCTTCCAAGATGTTGTTGCTTCCTCTCCTTTTTAAAATACCATTAAACAAAAATCATCACTTTCTTCCCAATTAACTTCCAGTCTTCCACAAGAATATTTTATTTTTTATTTATTTTACATTTGTTGACCGGGCTAGTCCAGCTGGATATATGTCCATTTTCATTAGAGGCCTGGGGAGAAAAGCTCCACAAATTACAATAACATAAAAGGTCAAGACAAAGACATTAACAGTAGAATTTGGTACATAAAAAGTTTTAAAAAATATTACAAGCCTAAGATTATATATTTTATATTTCAGTAGAGAAAGAAATATTTATCTAAGAATAGATGAACAAGACTAAGACATTTGCATTAGAAATGGTGTATTACAAATCTTTATAACATATTACAAGCCCAGGATTTTATATTATATATTCTATTAGGGAAAGAAAACTTAATATAAGACTAAACTAGATACAACTATTAGTTTATATTAATAGGTACTAAGGTCACACATAAACCTAAGAAAGAAAACACTAGAGATCAATGGATAGAGTATAGAAGATCAACATTCAAGGATGCATTTATCGTGTTCTTTATCACCAAAGTTGTGATCTTATATGAAGGTGGTTGATCATTCCACAGTATATACATATTTACATGAGAAAAAAAAATCCTAAGAAAGATTAAGCTCACTAGTAATTAGTGAGTAAACACAAGATCATGATCATGAGAGACTAGGAATCATGGGAGTCTAGTTAATGGTCTGGTGCTTAGTCTGGGTTAACACAGGGGCATAGCCAGTGTGATTTAAGGTAGGGTTTGAGCTTGGTTTTAAATAAGCTGGCAGAGGATATCGAGGTTAGCTGGCTTAGGAGGATGTTCCAGGCTTTACCTACTGTAATAGAGAACAAGGTGTCACCTTGTACTCTTTGAAGGCTTTGCCGAAGCGCTTGAGTGAGAGTGAGATTCTGATTAAATTTCTTGTGTTGGTTCCTGCTTGTTGTTTTTTATTTTTTATCTTTCTTTTACTACAGTTATTTTTTTCCCCCACAGGAATATCACCTGTTTCCAGAGATTTCTCTGTCAATAGATTATACAGCACCATTTTTATCTCATTTCCTATCTTAACTATTAGTTGTTGAGCCTCATCTTCTTCTAGTCTTGGCATAATCAAGTCTTCCATAAATATTTCTATTTGTCCTCTTTTTTGGTTTCCACATTCCTCTGCTTTAAACAATGCTCATAAAATTTCCAAAATTTCTATAATATCACTATAGGATCTCTGGTTATTTTTCTTGTCATTGGCTCCTAAGTTTGGTGACAAACCTTTCTACTTTTATTGCCTAGGGCATTGTACTAAAAGTTTTTGTGCTCTGGAGTTGTTATAAAAATAGTTGCTTAATAGCAATCTTTCTAAACTTATGCATATTTTCCAAATACTCTATTTTGCCTTTAGCACTATGCAGTTGCTCCTGTTCTTGTTCTGTGAGATTCCCCTTATTCTGCAATACTTTAACTTTTGTTAGTCCTTCTAAATAATTCCTATTATTTCTTAACCATATATTTTTTCCTTTTATTTCTACCCTTTTTTCAAAGCCACTTTAAATTGATCTCACACCAGCTATCTTTTCTGATGAAATTTCTATATTCTTCATTAACTCTCAAATAATTTCTACTACCTATTCTTAAAATTTCTCTTTTTTAACAAGTGAGAAAGTGCCAGTATCTCAGTTTTACTTAATTATTCTGAATTTTTACCTTAGTTTTTATTGGTGCATGCTTTAAAACCATTATTGGATGTGTGTCAAAGTTTTCAATTAAATGCATATGCTCCTGTAAAATATAAACTCTACACATTCTAGCCCAGTTATTGTACCTTGGGGAAATAATATATAAATTCTCTTCCATACTAAATATTTTCATATTTTTTTAAAGCCGCGGTGGTGCAGCAGTAAAGTTGTCACCACACAGCAAGAGGTTCTACCGTTTGATTCTCGGCTGGAGCACCTTCTGTGTGGAGTCTGCATGTCCTCCCCATGGTCGAGTGGCATTCGAAAGACATGCGTGAATGGGCATGCCTTCGTTGAAGGTTGGGCGTTGAGCTGGCACCTCGGCACCGTAAAAATCTACTGCAAATCATTAGTGGACCGGAGTTCCACTGTGGTGAGCCCTAACCGTGAAAAGCCGAAAGAAGAAGAACAACAACAACCCTGTTTTGCTATATTTTCCCTTTTGAGTCCTCCAAATACATCCTCGCTGCTGCAAATAAAATTCCAGTCTCCACCTGTAAGTAATATTCCCTGCTGAAAACTAATTATTTCTCCCCAAAATTTCTTAAGATCCTTAATAGCAGTTTTAGGTAGACTGTAAATGCATGCTCATGTAATCCTCCTCTTTTGCTGTAGACCCTTACCACCACAAATCTATCATTATTTATTTTCCTCTTGTATAATTATTGGAGCCCCTTTAGCTATTACTATACGTACTACCCTTTTCTTGTGTCCCTGGTACTCTGCTAATTATCCCCCCTGAAATCCTTTCTTTATCAAATTCACATGCTCACTTCTTTCCAAATGTGTCTCTTGTAGCATTACTATTTGCACTCTGCATTTCGTAATATAATTCAATATTCTTTCCTTTTTGTTTATACATATGAGGCCATTCACATTCCAAAATAATATGGCTAGAGTAGCCACTATGATAAGAAGTTATTATTCCCACTTATTTTATATGTCAGCTGTTTTTACATGTCTATTGGTAGCTTTGAATTACATGCACCCACTGTTTGTCAGGTTGATATTTTATACAGTTTCTTGTCATCTCCAGCTCATACAAGACTTTTTGTTTTGGGGTGAATGGGGGTTGGAGGTTGTTGGCAGTAAATGTGTGTGGCAAGGACTTCCAAGATGGCTACACACTGATCAACAGCTTAACTTCAGGTCTCCCAGTGAAAAAACAGAAACTGATACAGCAGCTAGTGATATTGTAAGGCTGAGTAAAATTTAATTACTGGCTAGTAAGTACACTGCCTGGATACATGCAAAGAAGAAATTAAGACAAGGGAAATGTAAGAGAAAAACAAAAAAAACGTAGTCCTCAGTTGCAGCCTGATGGACAAGATGAAACATTAATTGCTAAAAGAAAACTTTTCATTATATTCAATGTTTCCATAGTAACTTGTTTCCACTTAAAATTTGTTATTAGATTAAGCCAAGGGTCTTAATCCAGAAATTTAGCTGTGCAGAAGTAAGAGAAAACATGTCAACTCAGAATGTATTATAATCTGTGCACTTTACACCCCATTCCCTACCTGAACAACCCAAGTTAATGCATATTGACTTAATCATGCTTTTCTGCAGCTTTTCTTCTCTTTTTACATTTCAATGTCTACATTTCTTAAAAGCAAAAAAGAAGAAAAAAGGCACTTTTTTCCTTTAGTATCTTTATCACATACCACAAGTGAAAACACTTTATTATATAATATGCAATTTATATCATTAAATGTTTTATACAAATACTGTTAAGAACAAAACTTGTTTTACTTATAGTTATTTTTTTTCCTTTCATTTCAGTGTACTTCCAAGCATTAATGACATGAAGTGGGGTATATGCGTTTTAGTCCACTACAAGTTTAACAGAGTCAACAAAAGTCCAATCTTTCCACTTTTTCTTGTAAAACCATATTTCACAAATGTGATTTATACTTTATAATTTCACATTTATTCACTAATTTCAATGCTGCTGGTCTTCTTCCTGTTTATTTCCATCTCCCAACTCCAACGTACTCCTGATTCTTCTAGTCAACTCCTGTGTATTTTTCAGTCTCTAAAGCATTTTCCTTTGGAACATTGGAAAAGGTTTCACTGGCAAAGTCTCTCTATGAGCTGTATTATCAGAAAAAAAAGAAGTAGTATCTGCTTCTGTTTGATGGCTCACTTTTTGTTGGGCACACTTTTATATTAATTCCTTGACATGTTTTACATCAAAAAATGACTTCAATCCTCCAGGAAAAAATATTCTGAAGACAGCTGGATAACAGCAGCTTGAATCTCACACCTGCCTCTCAACATTCAGTGATTGCTGGGATGGATTTGCTTCTTTTCTGCCTGGTGTACAGCGGATAATCATTTACCACAAACACTGTACTGTCTCCAATCTTCAGTACTTTGTCTTTCTGCCACAGTTTTGTCAGAATCAACTCTTTCTGCTAGTCTTCTTCTTTTTCTTTTGGCTTTTCCCAGTTAGGGGTCACCACAGCGGATCACCTGTCCACTCATGATTGGCAGTGGAGTTTTTTTTTTACGGTGTCGAGTTGCCAGCCTGGCGCCCAACCTTCCACAGAAGGCACACACGCACACACTCATGCCTAGGGCCAATTTAGAGTGCCCAATCCACCTACAGCATGTCTTTGGGATGTGGGAGGAAACCGGAGCATCCAGGGGAAACCCACGCAACCACAGAGAGGACATGCAGACTCCACACAGAAGGCACCCCAGCCGATGATAAAACCGGAGAACCTCTTTCTGTGAGGTGGCAATGCTAACCGCTGCACCACCATGGCCACCCCAACTCTTTCTGCTACGATTGCAATTTTGCTAATACAGATCTTGGCTGCTTTCTCATGGCCAGGCTTGGAGAATACAATGTGCCCTTTCAATTAACACATCCTGCTAATGGAATACCAACCCAGTTGCTTATTTGTGTTTTCATAAAATTAATACAGTCTGTTCCTTCCAGTTTCTCTGGCACAGTAGACAATCTCAGGTTTTCCCTGTTTGCTCTGTCCTCTAACTCTACCATTTTTTGAAACAGTTCTTCTTGAGCAGTTTTGTATACTCAACCAACCTTTTCATTTCATCCTCTGATGTTTGCAGTTTTATCAGTTCATCTGAACAGCTGTTTAAAGCTTCTTCCATTTTTTTCCAGTCTTTTGTTATTTGAGTTGATGTACACCTTCAATGTTCCATTTATTTTAATCAGCTCTGAGCACATTTGATTTACTTTTTCCTCTAGATTGCTACCATGTCTTGCACCAAAGCTGGAGTTCAAATGCTTTTTTCCGAACAGCTGAAGGATTCTTCACCATCAATGTTTTCTCTTCATCTTTTCTAGTTGATTTTCTTAGATACTAAGTTTTCTTCTTCAATGGCATCCAAGGTTGTGTTATCTTAATACTAATTGCTAATACTGATTTCTTCAGCAGTCAGTTGTTGGCATCCACTGACATCTGCTGAAGAAGGGGTCTATATTGCAACACTGAATGCTTAAAACAGCGAACGATGTTACATCGACACATTTTCAGCAAAAGCTGAAAATGTCGAATCCACAGAACAGTGATTTCTTTCCTACGGAATTAAATTGCTGTTCCAACCCCCGCAAAAAAAAAAAAAAACATTACACACTTCCAAACACATACACACATACCCAATCCTAATTATACCCCCCAAAAACCAGTAAACAACTAAATATAGATATGCACATAACCCAACCATACTTCTTCTTCTTCTTTCGGCTTTATCCCGGTTAGATCACCTGACCGCACATTGAATGGCAGTGGAGTTTTACGGTGTCGAGTTGCCAGCCCGGCGCCCAACCTTCCACAGAAGGCACACTCACACGCACACCTAAGGCCAATTTAGAGTGTCCAATCCACCTGCAGCATGTCTTTGGGATGTGGGAGGAAACCGGAGGAAACCCACGCGACCACAGGAGGACATGCAGACTACAGAAGGCACCCCAGCCGAGGATCGAACCGGAGAACCTCTTGCTGTGAGGCGGCAATGCTAACCACTGCACCACCGTGGCCGCCCACATAACCCAACCATACATTTAACGAAAAAAAAAACCCAGTAAACATTTTAAACCATATGCACTTACCTTAATCCGCACCCTAACCCTAAGGTCAGTAACTCTCACACAGTTACATAAACAGCTCCAAACACATACACACTTACCTTAAACCTAATTCTGCCCCTCCAAAACAAAAGTAAACAACTGAAAACACATACACACGTAACTCAACCATACATCCAACACAAAATATAAAACAGTAAACAGTTTCATACATATGCACTTACATTAACCCGCACCCTAACCCAAAGGTCAGTAACTGTTGCACCATCATGTTCGGGAGCTATACCGGACAAGGGACCACACTACACTTCAGAACATGGCAAAACAACGAAGCGGTCAAGTGACTTCTTTCCCAGGAAAAGAATTCGCTGAACAGCCGCTTCGCTGTTTTGCCTGTTTGCTCTACATGTGTCGACTAAACGCATTTGACATAATGCATTTTCATTGTACTCATAGGAATCCCTGCAGAAGTGTTTCACACTCTTTTTCTTAAAATGTTAGACATTTTCAAGTTGTAATTCCAGTTTAAACCTATTCCTAATTCAATGCATATCTGGAAGTTTGAAGAAGACAGAGTTTAGAGACACACGGTACATGGTTTAGTGGAGATATGATGAAACCTTACTTCACATATAAAGGTGGCTGATGATTAGTACAGCCTTCCTGAAAAAGTAATAGGAAGATAAATTCAAGAATGCATGGGGCAAACAGAAGGCAGTTCTTAAAGAGGGTGGAGAAGAACATCTGGACCTGTACTGTATTCAGTAGTTAAGGAACAGGCTGGATGAGCAATGCAGTACTTATCTGCAACTGTATTTCTGTCTTTTATGTTTCTATGACAGAAGTAGGGATACCATTAAAACTAGCAAACTGTATAGTCACTTAGAGTACTGGTCACTCCAAATAGGAAGATATTCCTTGTGATGGACAGAGAAGTACTACAAGTAGTCTCCTAAATTTGGCAAGATGGGTACACTAGTACATCACAACTAATAGCACAATGTAAAGAAACATTTGCCTTTGAAGAATAAAAAGTAGCATTTCATTGCTGTACTGGTGAAACCTTGAACATATTTTGTTATTGCTGAAGGCAAGAGCTGGAAGCGTAATTCATTTTTCTTCCATTCATTTCTTAAAATCTAATAGCCATTTCTTTTCCATCAGCATCTTGCTGGAACCACATCTTCCTTGTATTTATAAATTCTCACTGGACATTGAGTCTGGTTTTTTTAAGCTATCTGAGACTTCCTTATATTATGAACACTATCTCAGAAGAGAACTTCACATCAAAGGAGTGTGCTGTAAGCAGATCTGCAGCTGTAGCCTTGCTGCTAACTTGCTTCAGTTTTTTTTTTGTCCTGAGTAAATATATAAAACTTTTTATCAGATTTTTAAACGTTATGCCCTCTGTTCATAAATATCTGTAATCTATATATCTGTTTTGAATACATGCTTTATCCATTTTAAGGCTGTCCAAAATAGAGTCTGCAAGTAATGTGCACAAGGCAGGAACCAGTCCTGACTCCTGACTGATACTCAGGCTCATCGCAGGACACTTGCACATGACACACACATACCATGAGCGTGCATGCATGCACACAGGTACAGCTTCAGCATCTCTGATTTACCTGTTTAAATGTATGTGTGATGGGGGGGGGGGGGCAGAAATCCATGTGAAAATTAATGCAAACACAAGGAAACTATGTAGCCTCCTCAGAGAAGATGACCCAGTTAGGAAATGAAACAGCGAACATTATTAGCATTATTAACTGCATCAAAACTGTGTCACCCAGGATGTCTAACCATTTATTAAAATTATTTCAGTAAGTTCAGCACCAGTGTGCAGTGTTTGATTCTGCCCTCCAGATGCTGTTTAGTTGGAGTCTGCATATTGTCTACACACATTTTATAGATACATAGGTATAGTAGGCTAACTGCCCTGTTGGTCCATTTTAAGCCTAGGCAATAATCTGGGGTCGGAATCAAACCCTATACCTTGTATCTAAGAGGTGGAGATTTTAAAAATTATGCCAAACCTTTCTCTCCTTTCTATAGGCACTGTGTTTTTTTTCTTAAATAAACACTACCGTGATTGACTAGTTACTCTAACATGTTTGATTTTGTGCTATAAAGCTTCCCCTCTCTATAAATAAAACTTTATTTGGGAAAGATGGCCTAGCTAACAAAATGAAATAAAATAACAATACTTTTCACAGGCTTGCTCATTATCAAAACAAATATAATTGTGAGTATGCTGTTCTTAGAATCTGTTTTCATAGCATGTATTTATTATATTTTTCTATCATACTGACTCTCTGGTTTTGCAAGACTATCCACTCACAGAACCATTACTCTATCAGTCTTATCATCACTATATTTCTTCTGTTTTGATCTTTTTTTTTATCAGCCCATGCATTTCTTTTCACTTACTGATCCACACTATAGTGTGTGTGTTTGTGTGTTTGTGTGTGTGTGTGTGTGTGTGTGTGTGTGTGTGTGTGTGTGTGTGTGTGTGTGTGTGTGCGTGCGTGCGTGTGTGCATGCGTGCTTGCGTGAGAGAGTGTGTGTGTGTGTGTGTGTGTGTGTATAAATACACATCTAGTAAGCAAATACATCACTAAATAAAATATATAATGGCACTAAAGACAAAAAATGCTGCTAACTATATATGTTAAAATACAGTGTACATTATGAAATGCTGAAAAATAAACATTTAAATGTGTGACCCTGTCCTCACATTGCTGCCCATAATTATTTTAAGACAATTTGTCAGCTATTTATGCCCTTGTAGAAGATTAAGTTTGTCTAATTTTGCTGTCAAAATAGTCCCAGTAAGTACTGTTTGCTTTGTTGCTTAATTGAGTTTGTTATTCTGCATGAATCCTCCATCTTTATGACCCCTGAGTAAAAAGCTCTTTTATACAATTCTGTTTTGTTTTAATCTAGTTAATATATGTGCTTTGCTAGAGAAGCCTCGTTATTCTGCATCCTCTTAACTGTATTCTGTTCTTCCAGTACCAAGCACCAATATTGTAGCAAATGCAAAGGAACATTTTGCTACATTTGAAGCCATTATTATGTGCACTGCTACAAGACTCTACAACATAACTTATTGTTGCAATTGTTTTAGCAGTCTTTTTTTTTAGTTATGATGCTCAACAGAAGACTGTTTTAGCCACAATACTGCATTATTCAAAGGTTCTGTACACCATAAATGTATCTGGTTATTCAAGTCTTATCTTTCAGACAGAAACTGACAATTTATGTATCCAAGTTCAGTAGTGGGGGTGCTTTTTAATATTCAAGGATTTTGTATGTATCATGACAAGCTTACAAGTTTAAAGAAACTACTGGGTAAAAAGTGCTATTGTATAGAATGCAATCCTTTACTGACAATTTGCTACACTTCCACCCAGTTTCTTCATCTGTTCATAGAAAAGAACTTAAAAAACAAAATCACAGCTTATTATCACACAATCAACCCACTCAAATGACTCTCATATAACAAACAGCCTCATAGACCGGATACTCACATGTCAACCTTCTAAATACTCCCTAACCCCATCAGAGAGCTTAAGTGATCACTCACCAGTAAAAGTAACTAGGTTCTCCCCCCACTTATGCAGGCAACCCAGATCCATTATTTGCTGCAAACTCTCTAACTTTAACCCTGTTACTTTCAACATCCTTCTTTCAAAAATCAATTGGAATTTACTAAACTATCTCCCTCTAGAGGAAGATATCCTTCAGTTCAACTCGACCTTTCTCAGCATCCTTGACTCTCTTGCTCCTCCCCGCTCCATACGTATTAAATCAGACATATCGCCCTGGCTGTCCAAATCTACTCTTAACCTTATGAAAACCAGAGATCAGCTACAGAAAAAATGGTCCCAAACCAAACTCTCCTCTGACCTGCAAAAATACAGAGAAGTTAGGAACCTAACAAAAAACACATTAACAAAGATAAAAGGACTTTTACTACAACCCACCTACTGCACTAAAATCAAACTAAAAAAAATTCTGGCACTCCATTAACCAAGTATTACATCCCTTGCCCCCAAATCCATCCCTGGATAAAACACCCTTAGAAATTGATACTATGTTTAATTCTTACTTTATTGATTCCATATCCAAGCTTTAAAATCCTAACTCACTTTCAACTCCAAACCTTTCTGTCATCAGCTCACCTTCTACTGCATCCCTCTCTAGTACCTTCTCTCTCAAACCAGTACTGATCTCCTTTATCAAAACCTTACTATCTAACTTAAAACCTTGCTCTGCATCAACAGATAATACTCCCCCTACCTTTCTCCAACTAGCTGCTGAGTCTATTGCCCTGCCAGTATCCATACTAATTAATCACTCAATAGTAGAAGCAAAAGTCCCTTCTATATGGAAACAATTCCACACTCTCCCAATACACAAAGGTGGCAACTCCTCAGATATCTCTAACTTCTGCTATTGCTATCCTGTCCCCTCTATCTAAAGTCCTAGAGAAGTGTGTACATAAACAGGTTATGGAATATCTTACCCAAGAAAACCTTATAACTCCTACTCAGCATGGCTTCAGACCCAGACATAGTACTACCACAACACTCTTATCCTTTCTCACTACTGTCTCTCTTGCCAGGGATGACCACAAACTGGTTTCATGCCTATTCTTGGATCTGTCTAAAGCATTTGATACAGTTTCTCATCCTTTCCTGTTGAACAAATCACACAATCTTAACTTCTCCCCTGATGCAGTCTCATGGTTCCCCACCTACCTCTCTGACAGATTCCAATCAGTAAAATGGCAATCAGCACTTTCACCACCTCTCCCAGTCAAAATGGGTGTACCACAAGGATCTATCTTAGGGCCTCTACTCTTTAATATTTTCACTAACCAACTCCATTCCTCCTGCCCCCAGTCTTCACTAGTTCAATACGCTGATGATTCGACTGTTACTACAATTGCCAACTCTCCTTCTGAACTCTATTCTGCCACCCAAACAGCCTTTAACTCAGACGAAACATGTCTCACTGACAACCAGCTCATCCTCAGCCCTAAAAAAACAAATTGCTACTCTTCCTCCCTAAAAACCATGCTAATATCAAACCAACTTTTACAATATTATCCCTAAACAATACTCCCATACAAGTAGAACCCAGCACCAAACTATTAGGAATAACCATTGATGAGCAACTGAAATTTAACTTACATGTCAATAATTGTATCAAAAAGACTCACCAAAAACTCGGACTGCTCTACAGATCAAAAAAATTCCTCTCCCCTGAAGCCAAGATTACTCTCTCCCATTCATACCTCCTACCCAGTCTTACATATGGCTCCCAGATCCTTACTAATCTCAACTCTAGCCTCCTTGCTAAACTCGAAAACACCTACAATAAAGTTGCTCGTTTTGTAGCTCAACAAACCTACAAATCCCATCGTTGCATCTCTCTAAAACTTATAAACTGGTTAGAACTACCTTACCAACATTTACTCTCACAGCTCTCCATTATTCACTCCATCCTATACCAACCATCTTACTGTCCAACGCTTGCTCCTCTCATCTCCTACTACTTTCCCTCCCACCAACTAAGAAGCTCTGACCAAAATTTGCTCCAGATCTATAAACTCAAAACTAAATTTGGATGTAACATCTTTAGTTACAACCCTTCCATGTCCTGGAATAAACTGCCTCAAGAGATTAGAACCCTTACCAATCCAAAACTATTCAAAGCAACTATCAAGGAACACCTCAGAAGTCACTGGTCCTGCTACTGCATACAGCCACCATAAACTTCTTTCTCTGTCTGCCCTCTGCCCTTTTCTCTGCCCTCTTCTCATCCCTCAATCCAACATTTTCCTATATCACATTCTCTCTTCTTAACCCTCCTGTTTTTTTTTCATCATGTGTACATTCATACTTTAAAACTATTACAGGCTATATAATTACTCTTATTACTATCTAACTGTTTACACTAAACTCATTTCTACCCCTTTTTTCATCCTCTCTCCCTTCTTTTATCACACTTAAAAGCCTCAGCATCTTCCCTACTCATCTCTACTCTATTTGTTGTACCTACTATATTATGCCTTGTATAACATGACTATATAATAACTGCAGAAACATGACTATCACAACTGTTTAGACTGAATTGCTTATTGCTTTGTTTGAACTGAATTGAATTATAATTACATTTTTTTTCATGTACTTTGATGGTGCTTTTCTCCCCGGGTCTCTGCTGAAAAAGGGCTTCCTGCCCAGTCAGAATAATCCTGTCAACAAATATAAAAATAAATAAAATAAATAAATACAAACTAAGAATGTACTGCTATGATGGGTAGTAATTAAGCAGTTGCCACAACTATGCAATGATTAGTGCTGAAAATGTTTACTCAATTTAAAACCAACAGCGTCACTATGGTTAAGGGGGGCAGTGATAATTGTTTGTTAAAAGTTTGCACTAAATTTGTTAGCTAAGATAATTAACCATGTATTCATATTCAGAATGAGTGGCATCTACATAGATCAGTTAAGAACTTCATTGGGTATTATTTTTTAACTTTCTGATTTAGTTTGAAGCAGGTTTTATAGTTTCTTTTAGTCTCTGTGGCCATTCAGAGATTGTATTCAGCATTAAATTTACTAACTATACCTTTGACTTCTTGGTCAGCATGTTTGAGCATCATCTTTAGGTAAGCAGTATGTGACCACCTTGAGGAACTTAGTGATTTCTTGTTGTGAGGCCTATTTATACAATTGTTTCACCATAAGGGCTTATTATGAAACCTTCCGGAGTATTTAGTAGTTATTGGGACAACTTTATCAATACAGATAATGAGGTTGGAGCTGATCTTGGAGATAAAGGATGCAGCTCAGCTATGGATATGCAGCAGAATTTACTTAAATCATTAAGAAGCTGCAGAAGGCTCGCTTCTGAAAAATCCCTCAACTCAGAAGTGTTACTAACAGCTTTGTTTCAGAAAATCAGAGATTTGTAGTCAGATTTTATATGGGACAATAGTACCAATAGACTTGTACAGACCTGGACATTATTATCATCAGAAAAGCCATTTTGGCCTCTGATTGGGGTTTTCATTAATTGTTCTAGATAGTTTGCATTTATAAAAAAAAATTTAAGAAGCGGCGGCCATGTTTCCCTGCTATTGAGAGAGTCAGTTTACTACCAGATAAGTGAAATCACCTGGAATAAATGTATTGCAATTCATAGATATAGCATTTAGGGTGTTGAGACAGCTATCATGATCTGCAGATATCATGGAGATCATTTAATAATTTAACGGTTAAAGGACCACAATAAATTTAAATTATACTGACTCTGGAATATAAAGAGTCATAGTGTATTTAACAGGAGCAAAAGGAAAAAATTGATTCATATATTGATTTAAGATGCAGGACCCTTCTTAAATGATGCCTCACTTTTTTTGGGGGAGGGGAGTTCCTACAACTTAGCTGATAATCAAGCCTCCTCTATGTAACCCTATAAACATATTTATCCCTTCTTAGGGTGATACCCTATTTATTCTCTGTCAGGGTGAGTGCACTGCCTTGACCACCCATGCATCCCCGTTTGAGCTGTTAGAGTCCTTCACTACCTTCATTCCCCATAGAAGTGAGAGGAGTCAGATTGCTGAAAGTGGTATCATTGCATGCTGTGGAGTGAGGGCATTTTTATTTTTTGTGCCTATCTCCCTCTCCCTGGCAGTTGTTGCTTCCACAATTGCTGCTTTAGAAGGTTGTGTGTATTTCTATGCATGCCAAAGCACCTATGTGGTGCACCTCTATGCAGTGTGGTTGTCACCCCAGCTCATACTAATGCATGCGATAAACCTCACATTTTTATAAGTGTTAGCTCTGCAGCTGACCAGACTAACACCCTTCCCCCAGTATGAGCAAACTGGCTTTGGCCACTCACTCACTCTCTGTCATCCTCCCCCACCTAGCTCCTCCAGCTCCTAAGCCACTGGTCAAATAAGGGTGATCTGGGTCATAGTGAGAGCTTTATTCTTCTGCCCAACAGAGCTGAGGCATAATTACTTTTCTGATTTATGCATGAATTCCTTCAGAATATATCTTTCTGAAGAGATGTTAAACTGAGGCCCCATCTGCCTGAGCTGCTTAGGTGGACATAAAAGATATCATGGCACTTATCAAAAAGAGAAGGGGAATTTCCTGGTGCCCTGGCCAAATTTCCCCTAATCAGTATAAATATCATCTAGGATCTCTCCTGAAAAGAGGACATAGGCCTCCTGATACTAATCCAGTCAACAAAGTGCAAATAAATAAACAGACATATCTGAAAAGATGATGATGATGAACATGTGTCTTCTTCTTCTTCTTCTTCTTCTTATTATTATTATTATTACAGTGGGTATAAAAAGTGTACACACCCTGTTAAAATACCAGGTTTTTGTGATATAAAAAATGAGTCCACAATAAATCATTTCAAAACTTTTCCCACCTTTAATGTGACCTATAACCTGTACAATTCAATTGAAAAACAAACAAATCTGTTAGGGGAAAAATATAAAAAATAAAAAATGTACAATAAGCTTTTTGTATAAGTGTGCACACCCTTAAACTAATACTTTGTTGTGTGTGCACACCCTTAAACTAATACTTTGTTGAAGGACATTTTAACTTAATTACAACATTCAGTCTTCTAGGGTAGAAGTCTATCAGCATGGTACATCTTGACTTGACAATATTTGCTGACTCTTCCTTGCAAAAGCGCTCCAAATCTGTCAGATTGCAAGGGCATCTCTCGTGCACTCCCCTCTTCAGGTCACCCCACAGATTTTCTATTGGATTTAGGTCTGGGCTCTGGCTGAGCTATTCCAAAAATTTAAGTTTCTTCTGGTGAAGCCATTCCTTTGTTGATTTGGATGTAGGATTGGGGTCATTGTCGTGTTGAAAGGTGAAATTTCTCTTCATCTTCACCTTTCTAGCAAATGCCTGAAGGTTTTGGGCCAGAAGTGACTGGTATTTGGAACTGTTCATAATTCCCTCCACCTTGACTAAAGCCCCAGTATCAGCTGAAGAAAAGCAACCCCAAAGCATGATACTGCCACCACCACGCTTCACCATGGGGATGGTGTTCTTTTGGTGATGCGAAGTGATGTTTTTGTACCAAATGTACCTTTTGAAATTGTGGCCAAAAAGTTCAACCTTGGTCTCATCAGACTATAACATATTCTCCCACATGCTTTTGGGAGACATGATGTATTGTTTTGCAAATTTTAGCCGGGCCTGGATGTTTTTCTGTATAAGAAAAGGCTTCAGTCTTGCAACCCTACCCCATAGTCCAGACATATGGAGAATATGGGAGATTGTTGTCACATGTAGTATACAACCAGTACTTGCCAGGAATTCCTGCAGCTCCTTCAGTATTGCTGTAAGTCTCTTGGCAGCCTCCTTGACCAGTTTTTGTCTGGTCTTTACATCAATTTTGGAGGGACATGCAGTTCTTTGCAACGTCACTGTTGTCCCATATTTTCTCCACTTTTTGATGACTGTCTTCACTGTGTTCCATGGTATATCCAATGCTGTGGAAATTTTTTTGTACCCTTCTCCTGACTGATACCTTTCAACAATGAGATCCCTTTGATGCTTTGTAAGCTCTCTCTGAACCATGGCTTTTGCTGTAACAGGCAACTGAGTAAATGTCAGGAAAATTCTACTTGGACAGCTGAACTTTATTTGGGGTTAATCAGAGTCTCTTTAATTGATGGCAGGTGTGTACCCAAGAAGACTGAATGGTGTAATTAAATCAAAAGGTGCTTCAACAAAGTATTAGTTTAAGGGTGTGCACACTTATGCAACCAGCTTATAGTACTTTTTTAATTTTTTTATATTTTCCCCTAACAAATTTGTTTGTTTTTCAATTGAATTGTACAGGTTATAGGTCACATTAAAGGTGGAAAAAGTTTTGAAATGATTTATTGTTGTCTCTTTTTTTATATCACAAAACCTGGCATTTTAACAGGGTGCGTACACATTTTATATCACTATATTTCAATGCTCTTCTGGTAAAAGACATTTTGATTTCAAACTTCATTAAAATAGTACCATATACTTCACTTATAAATTAAAAAATCTACTAATATGAATAACTTCTTCAGATTTTGCTGTCTACAAAACCCTTGTATAACAATGTTAGAGCTATCTTCAGTCTACACACTGTCCCCTCCAAACCTTGGTGACATCAATTTATCATGCCATTACCATCTGTTCATTACTGTCTGTTCTTTCCTATTCATGGATAGAGGCTAGGTGGCAGGGGCCCTGATTTTATATAGTGAAGAAAGTACTTTTTTTATTATTTTTTTTTATATCCTGCTTATCCAGGGGGTGGTATGCAGTGGACTGAAAATTATTTGTACAGCAAAGCAGTGCTGTCCCCAGACAGTCGGGTCTAACAAACAGACTGCAATCTGAAGATGTTTTTCTGGAATGCGTGACCTACAGTTAGAGGAAAGGAAGGAGGGGTTGAGTTAAAAATTAGAGGGAGATAAGGGTTAGAAAGGATAGGTCAGAGGGTAGGGTGGGTAAGGAAGGTACAGTGATGACCAATGAAAAGGCTGGTCTGGAATATGGTTCAGCATTTTCCATCATGGAGTACTCAGTCACCATTTCCCATCCTGGTCACATCATCATAAAAGAAAGGATTCTTAATCAGGTATGAGTAATATGGTGTACATGAACAAGTGTATAACACATGGCAAAAGTAACAAGGGTCAGCATAAGGTCAGGTGGAGGATGAGACAAGCATCCACTGGTGCAAAAGGGGGATCATAAGAAAAGTCAATAAGGAATCCCCTATTTTTCCATCTGGGTTTTTTCAGGCTTTCACTTTCTCCAGTGGAGTTTGGTCACTGGGGAAGGTAGAACATCATAGTCATGTAAGTGGAAGGCAAGGGTGGGAAGTAAAAACAAAATTATACTGTAATTTCTGTTTGGATTATACTAATATACCTATTATTTCACTAAACGTGCTAAAGTTTCTCTAAACATTAAATTATTGTCAAATAAGTTATATCAATTCTTAGCCAATGTTTTCACATTATGTCTAATTTGGTTTGGTATAATTGTTTACACTGTAGATTTTTTATTGCATTGTTTTTTGAAGATTGCAAAATTATTGTTCTTAAAATGTTTTTGTAATACTTTTGTGCTTTTCTCCCTGGGCTTTCAATGAAAATGTTAACTTACCCAGTTGGACTTTCCAGTAATCAAATGTCAACAATTAAATAAATAAATGGAAGGGGAGGACACTGCTTTATCTAGTTCTCATTGAGTGGGCGATTGCCACAGAGGAAGGTTATGTGATTTTTGTGCAAGGACTCACCTGGAGATTATAAGTCTGCACATGTGCATAATGGTGGAAAAAGTTTAAAAGACTGGATATCACCACAGTATGCCTTGTACAAATGTACTTCAAAGTAACTCTCCAAAACAGCATTATTGCACACATCTGATGTTTTATAAAAATGGTTCAGTATGGTAACTCTGGATAATGAACACGTCACTTACAGTAATTCAGTTCCATCCCTGTGTGTGATTACTGTGAAATATGACTAACACATGAAATACATAGTGATATGTGCCTAAAGTAAGGGGGGAGTGGTAAAAATACATGCAGGTGAATATGGTTTGAACAGCAGAGGCAATGAGCTGTCCCAGACAATGAATGTGTTGGAAAGATGGAGACAGAACTTTTCCAAACGACCACTATTTAAGCCTTCACTTAAAACATTGAAAGCATGCTAATAATTATGGCCATTTTATAGCAAAAAAGAGTCTAGCTATTTCTTCACAATATGTTTTCCTTTTCCCAAAAGAAATTCCATATTCTCTGTACAGAATCATCTTTCACTGAGGCATAAGCATT